>NC_041385.1:338981194-339020106 GCF_002162155.2 Triticum dicoccoides
TGTACTCGCCTGCCGTCCCCCCTCCCAAACGAACTCGCTCCGACCACCCACCCATCCATGGCCTCGGTCCGCCTCGATTCTGCCGGTGGCTTCGCCGGCCTTGATCTGGTTCGGCTACCGCGACTGTCGGTGGATTCACCTGCGAAACACTACTCCCTGTCCGGCATCGGATCCGGCGGTGTGGTCCACTCTCTCCTTCCCTTCTTCCTCCTCATCTTGCTTGTGCCACAGGTGCCATCTCAGAACCTTGCCCTCCCTGCCGCCGCTCTGGATCTGGCCGTTGCCGTACTTCTCGCGTCAGATCCAGCCTCCGACAGCCAGATCCGCCGTTTGGCACGCTGCACAGTTGACTTCCGCCCCCTCTGTGCTCCCATATCTTCTCCCCATGCGCCAACAGTGATGTTCGGGTGCCACCCACATGCAGCTCGGTTGCTGCCCAGATGCAGTTCGTTTGCCGTTGGTGCACTCCTTCAGGTACCGACGCCATGTCCAGTGCGGCTCGGTTGACACTCTTGTGTAGTTCGGCTGGTAAAGGCTTACCATCCCACTCCACCCCTGCTCACACACGACAGGGGCCCTTCTCCCGGTTGTGCCTCGAGTGGCTGAGCACCATCATCCTCATGCAACAAAACAAATGTGCAGCTCGGCGACCATGATAGTGCAGCTCGGAGGCGCGCATGATGCGATTCAGTGCTCATCCGCTTGCAGCCTTTGGCGTTTTTGCGTGCGGATGCAAATTCTTCATCACGCGTGCACCTGCAACTCAGGCAGCATGTGCATGCGCGATGTTCTGAAGTTTAATGGGGCGCGACAAGTAGTTCTCCGGGAACGACGGCGCAGCTCACTTCCTTTTTTTCTCTTTTCAAAAACAAAGTACCCAGGTTCGTCCGGTATGTGTAGTTCATCTCATGTCGTGTATGTGCTTGTAGATTTTGTTGTGTACTGCTTCAAAAAAATCCAGCACACTGAAGTTTGCTATTCTAGAATGTTGAAAAGCAGTGTAATAAGAAAAATGAACTACAACAGATGAAGTCCGACGCTCTATGAAACTCTGACTAAAAGCTCGTGTTTTTTGCCTTCTGATGCAGTTCGCCATGGCCTCACATGCGGCCTGGTATCACGGCCGTTTCAGTGCATGTGTGCGCCAGGAGGACCCTTGTCCTTGGATCCATCCCTGACGCGTTTGTGTGTGTTCTCTTCTTTCCGTTTTGTAGTGCGCTGCGGTGAAGTTAAAATGCGGGTGTGCTTGCTGCTCAGATGGGGCTGTCCTCCTGGTTTAGTTAACTATATTTTAATAGAGAGGACGGACACAAAAAAAACTGATGCAGCTCATTAATATTGACCATGTAGCTCAGATGTCCCCTCGATGTGTGGGATGCATCCCCCTATGTTGAAGTTTTTTGCCCTCCCCCTGTGATGAACGTGTGATAATGTGTGTTTTCAGTATTTTTGCATTGTACGTGTAGTGCACATGTGCCGCCCCTGTAGTGCACTAGTCTTGTTCGTGCAGTGCACAACGCGCACCAATTAAAAATATCATGGAGGAAAACTACTTTCGTCATGTGCCGCCCCTGTAGTGCACTAGTCTTGTTCGTGCAGTGAATAACGTGCGCCAATTAAAAATATCATGGAGGAAAACTACTTTCGTCCTTGCAATGCAGGACACACGATGGAAAAAAGAAAAGAAAAACTTCCCAACAAGTAATCCGGTTCACTTGACAATTTGATGCAGTGCGGTTTTCCAACTGAAGCAGTGCCGTTGGTCGTCTGATGTTGTTCATCTTGTAAGTGCAACAAAAAATGTTACCGAAATGACGAAAAAGAGTAATGTGGTTCACTTCTCCATATTTTTGCGGTCCACTTATGCCCGATGTGAAAGTCCGGTCCACTTCCTCGCGTGAGAAAATTTACGTTTGACATAAGAAATCATGAAGTTCACTTGACCGTATGATGCAGTGCAGTTTTCAGTCTAAAGCAGTGCGTTCTTCTGTCCGATGCAGTACACACAACGATTTTGATCTCGCGAACAACAGAGTGTCCGCTTTTCGCTAAAATCAAAACTGCTCTTAAACTGTAAGGAATTAGAGAGAGTGTTCTACATGAAAAATTGCGCCTCGTTGATATCTTTCCAACAGCGTATGATTTGAATTATTCCGACCAGCCGTTCATAAAAATTTCGCGAAAAAACAGCCGCTGCCTCTCGAAGTCAGCCACACGATTTTCAAAATTAACTAAAAACCGTAAGGAATCTCAAAACCATTTAAACATATGAAAGTTGCGCCTTGTCCGTAGCTTTCCAACGGCATATCATACGTCTCGTTTCGATAAATGTTTAGAAAACTGGAGCAAAAACAATACCAAAAATTTCAAAAAAATTGAAAAACAGAGTTCCAAGATTTAGTAAATTTAAAACTGCTCTTAAACCGTAACAAATTAGAGAAAAATTTATATATGAAAAAGATGCGCCTCGATGATATCTATCCAACGGCGTATCGTTTGCTTCATTCCTACGAGCAGTTTAGAAGAAATCGCCAAAAAATGCTCGCTGCCACTCGTCATGGGACGCGCCAATTTCAAAACTGCTCTTAAACCGTGTGGAATCTCGAAAAGTGTTCAACATGTTGAAGTTGCGCCTAATCCATAGCTTTTCAATGGTATATTACGCGCCTTATTCCGATTAACGGTTAAAACATTGGAGCGAAAACAGTACGCGAAAAATAACGCGTGCAGTTTTTTTCGACGAGAAATTCACTCGTGTGAATACTGCAGCACACTTGGTTCGAAGAATGACGTGCACTTGCGTTCAGCGTGCAGTGCGGAAGTGGTGTGCAAAATAGTTATTCTGCTAATATTAGCAGAATAGACCGTCTGTATATATATATACACACACAATATAGCTAGTATAAATCATATACATACCATAGATGACCGTATTTATGGCCATCATGACACAAAGTAGTATATCATTTATATTATATATGTTACAGTATCTATGTTACTGCTTCTTTGCCACACATCATAATATTTGCTATTCTCGAGTGCATGATACCAGCTATGATATCCCCAATATGGCCACCCTAAGGTTGGTCGTAATGGGAGTATCAAGCGGTATCATGCATGCCAACTAGACTTTTTGGATGATGTGGCACACAGTTAAATGAGGAAAGGGAGGGTGTGGGTCGGGGTATCATATCATGATATACTGTATCACATATTAAATGTTGTACTACTTTGTGTCATGCATGGCAATTAATAAGGCAACCTAAGATACTAACTTATGATATTATGCGCGCATTACAGAGGTAGATAGCTAGTATCGATCATATACTAGTATCATGCATATATATATATGATACTAGCTAGCTAGTCTATGATATACTACCTAGCTCTACCTCACTAATGCATAGTATCATAGAGTAGTATCATCTAGTACTTTATTTATTGTCATGCATGACACATAGTAGCATAGCATTTATTATGACACGGTTTGATGATATGATACTTAATTCTCTCTTTCTTCATTTAGTTCTATGACAACTCATCAAAATTGCCTGGTTGGCACGATACTAGCTATGATATCCCATTACGGCCAGCCTAGCAAAGAAGGTGTACAAATCATTTGTGCGTCGCTTTGCGAGTTTTCATCTGTTTGTTCGAGAAGCGGGGAGAAGTTTCAAACATTTCGGCCGCGAGGTGCGGCCACTGGCGTAGGCCTAGTTGGTATTTTAATTACAGGAAATTTAGATGGAGTCTGGACATCATCAAAATCGATGTGTGTCCTTCCAAACCGGAGGATATCACATGAAAGATCATGGTTTCCCAAAGGAGACGTGTCAATTCAAACTCCTGTGGCCGGTGACTTTATCGTTTGGCCTCATAAATATTTCCACGGTACGCAATCATCATTATACCACGGATTTTATTTTCTGGCGCATTTTGGGTATCGTTGGCTATATTTAAGACATTTTTTTGAGTTTAACGTGCATTTTGTGCATAAAAATAAAATTACAACCGGAAATGCATGTGCTGTCGAAAGGGATGAGGATCGTCATTCGATCTGGGAGCATCCAATGGTGCAGACGTACGATCCGTGGAGTTTGGATTCTAGCCAATCAGAACACGTGACTCAGATCGAGGGTGGGGTTTTGTCGGCACACAGTTTCATCAACGAACCGTGTGCTATTCGCAAACCAGATTGCATACATATTTTTGTTCACACATACTGTAGTGTGCTACCTCTATGATATTATTATTATTATTATTATTATTATTATTATTATTATTATTATTATTATTATTATTATTATTATTATTATTATTATTATTATTATAACAACAAAAAACAGTTCATATTCATTGCCTGATCTGATAGCATATCAGGTTAACATATTAATGCTTCTTACATCAACAGAAAACCGAGCATAACTCACAAATTCAGTACACGCAACAGTCCTAAATTGAATGGATTAAGTTGTAGGGTAGGCATAAAGACCATTCTTACAGCTTAATTCCCATGTACATTTGGGAACTGGGATCATTACTTTGACCCCCAATGAACTTGGGTTTTCTGATGATTTTACGCTTCTCTATTAGACGGGTGCGTGATCCCTTGGCTGGCGCCAAAACATCATATTCATCATAGTCGTCCTCATCGGCAACATCGTTGACACCCAATACCATCCTCTTCCCATGCATCATTACATGGCAGTTCTTATGCAAAGGGTCTTCCGCAAAGAAAATCTAGGTAGCATCACTGCCAAGAATGAACGGGTCCGCGTGATATGCCATTGTTGTCCTGTTAACACAGGTCTTCCTGTAATCATCAACCTTTACATGACCAAGAGGGATCCATGAGCACTTGAATAATGCCACCATAACTTTCACATAGTCAATCTCCCAAATCTCTTTGATGGTTCCATAGTATACCTTTTTATCACCTTCATCTACAGTCATGCACTCTATTCGAACAGATGGCTTTTGTCCCAACCACGTTGCAATGTCATCGATGGATCCTTGTGCGAAACGCTTCTTCAGCTATTCGGCGTAGTTCTTAGTGTGCTCCTTCATCTCCACATCTTATGAAGGCACCATTGGTAAGAAGCTTTGGCGTATCTCCGCCAAGTGTTCTTCGGCGTAAGCGCTGAGAATTGGGCTATTAAGCAGTACCGTCAAATGGGCTTTCTCTACCAATTCTCCAGGTGCAACCATTTGCATGCCATCAAGGACCGGCTTACCTATCAGCGTTCCCTCGTGGCGAGAGAGGGGCAAACCTATAGATCGTTGTTTCATGTATTCAATGCAAAACTCAACCACCTCCTCCGCGGTAATACCCTTATAGGATGCTTGCCTCTGGATGGTTTCGGTTCCGAGAAAAGCCCTTCAGTATTCCAATAAACTGCTCAAAGGGATACATGTTGCGAAGAAACACAGGACCACAATACTTTATCTCATCGACAAGGTGGACAATGAGATGGACCATGACATCAAAGAATGATGGTGGGAAAAACATCTCTAGGTTGGACAATATTCTTGCAATATCATCTTGCGTATGTTCCAGCTCTTCGGGATCTACAACTTTCTGCCATAGTTGGTTGAAGAAATCACAGAGCTCAATGAATGTGTTCCTTATATCTTTTCCCATCAGATTCCTGATGGCCACCGGGAGGATTTGTGTCAACATTACGTGGCAATCATGTGACTTCATGTGTCCCAACTTCATTTTATCTGAGATCACATCCACGAGACTTCTGATGTTTGCGGAGTAGGAAGAGGGTGTCTTAACCGACAACAAATAAGTGATGAACAGTGTTGCCTCTTTTGTCATCATCTTCTGCTTCACTCTTTCCTTTTGATTGATCAGCAAGCATATGAAGCCGTGAACCCTCACCATCCTTTCTTTTACCTTTAATCTTGAGCAGAGTACCAAGGATGCTTTCACATACGTTCTTCTCTACATGCATGAAATCGATGCAGTGACGTACACGTAGAATCTCCAAGTAAGGAAATTTCCAGAACACCGATTTCTTCTTAAACACTTGACCCTTGGGTGTTTGTTTCACCGTCAAAGCGTGATTCTTGCCAAGCACGACATTAATTTGTTCAGCCATGTTATGGACCACCTCCCCATCATAGGGTCTTGGGCCCACTTCTACCTCTGTCGTACCATCAAATTGAGCTTTCATCTTTTGGTATGGGTGACTTTTCCGTAAGAACCTACAATGACACAAATACATAGTTTTGCACGAGTTGGGAAGTCTTCTGCTAGCTATCCTATCCATGCATGTGACACACCCTACATCTCGCTTTGTTTTCTTCCCCGATGTGTTGTCTAATGCCGACATATCTTGAATGGTGTGCACCAGCATCGCATGTAGATCGAAAATCTCCTTTTTTGTAAGCATCATAACATTTTATAGCAGGTGCATCTATCCACACTGTCAGCAGTTCTTCTACAAGTAGCTGAAAGTAAATGTCGATGTCATTTCGAGGTTGCTTCGGGCCTTGGATAATCATTGACATCATGATGTATTTTTTCTTCATACACAACCAAGGAGCTAGGTTATATATGCACAGAAGCACCAACCATGTGCTGTGATTAGTGCTCATATCGCCAAAAGGATTCATCCCATCAGTACACTCCCTGAGCCTTATACTTCTAGGATCCTTGGCAAAGTCTTCAAACTTGTTGTCGATTAATTCGCACTTAGCCCCATCTTTCGGGTGCCTCATATACTTATCCACGATCCGCTCATCATGATGCCACCGCAACCCTTTGCCTCTCTAGGGTTTAGAAACAAATGCCTCAACCTTGGAATTAAAGGCAAGTACTAAACAACCTTGAACAGGATTCCCGTCTTGATCTCGTCGTCCAATTTGTACCTGTCCTTTGCTCTCCTGCGCTTGTATCGTGCATGCTTGCATTGGGGACATGCACGCAAATCTTTGTACTCACCACGGTACAATATACAATCATTCACACAAGCGTGTATCTTCTGTACTTCAAGTTCCAATGGGCAAACAATTTTCTTCGCTTCATTCGTGCTTCTGGGGAGCACATTATCTTCCGGAAGAATTACTTTGACAAGACCTAACATCTCTGTGAAGCCCTTGTTTGATAGACCGTTTGCTGCTTTAAATCTGAGAAGCGCCAGGGTGGCACTCAACCTGGAATATTTCTTTTTGCAACCTAGATACAATTATTTCCTGGAGTCCACATCAATGGTTGGGAGATCCTTGTACCCAATCATATCCTTTTTTGGGCCTTCTAAATCTGCAATCATAGCAGCAAAATCTGGCATATCAAGATCATCGTCATCTACGTTGACGTCTTGGTTTTCCAGTGGGCGTTTCGGCTTTCCGGTGTTCCATTGGTAGCTTGACGCCTCTGCCCCGATGTTAGATTCAACATCCATGTGACACCGATCGGGGTTTGGCATCTCGCAGCCCTGGGTATCTTCATCCCCGAGAGACTAAGTGCCACTGGACATCTGCAACTTCATGTGACTCTGTATTGCCACAATCAGTACATGGACACAGGATGTAATCCACATCACCAATTCTCCTCTTTGTACTTTCAGCGAAATTCATGAACTCTGTCAGGCCACTGATAAAATCTATAGTTTTCAGATTCTTCATCATTGAGATCGTTCCATCTGCACCACACAAATGGTAATTAAAAACAAAACACCAACATTAATACACAGATTAACTGCTGCCCAATGATGCGTGCATAAATCACAAGGCTTTAGTTTCATAATTACAGAGGGTGCTCCATATCGTTATCGAGACGTGCATTGACAAAAATTAATGGCCAGTCAATTTACACGCATAGTACTATTATAGCACTACCCTTAGGAATTGGATACCTTAATTAAGCCACTCACGAAAAGAATACATTAATTAAGTAGCCGCGTGGTGACCTCCACCCAGCAGAAAGAGAAGCGTGATGCGGCGGCACGCCGAGACAGCAGGGTCGAGGAGCAAAGCTTAGTGCGGCTGCCTCCTGGTTCAACCTCCACTGTCCCACCATCGACCATGGTGGATGTGCCCGAATCATGCCGCTGCCGACCTCGACGGTTGAGCTCCTCCTATCTCCCACTGCAGACCGAGGATTGACCTCCTATGACGCCGCCACCGCCCATCGACCGAGGATTGACCTCTTCTTCGGTAGCCCTTTCTTAGGCCGCCGCCGCCATCTCTATATGCATATCGGCTGTTTTTTACAGATATCCGCAGAGCGGTTGTTTACACAGTATCCCTGTAACTCAATTATATGTACAGGGTAGTACATCACATATCATTATGTAACGGCAACCGTGTCTCACCTATGATGTCTTCTCACATAGTTTTGTGCGCAAATCGTGTGTGACGTTGTAATACCTAACACAAACGACATGTATAAACAGTGTGCCATATACTCGAACATATTGTGCCATAAGTAGTTCCCGACCATTAGCATATCCCCATAGTTTCCCCATTTCACGCAAATCCCTACATACCCTCCAAATTCCCTCTAGCGTAGCTGACATTGGGGGAATGTGGGCGAGTGGTGCTGATGGTTTTGGTGCGGCTGCTCCTGCTCGTATCGCCGCCACGACAGCGGTCGCCGCCGAGCAGTTGCCTAAGGTCATCAGAAGGCAGGTGTACTACGGATTTGAATCGTCCTTTCGGGTTCCAATCTATCCTTATCTTTTTTGGCATGTCCAAAGTAGCTCCTTGCTGAATCCGTCCTGAATTGAACCCCCCCCAGAAAGCGATCTGCCACCGGATCCGGAGCATGACTCCAGACTCCCGCAACACGAGTTCGAATCTGAGTTTTGCGCCACCGAGAAGTACCAAAAGCTGAGTTGTGTGCACAGGCACACTCCCGCTGGACTTGTATGCACAGAGGAATTCGACATTGGTAGGCGGTTTCTAAGTTGCCCCTTAGAGGTTAGTGCTAAGTTCATCATTTTACTTGAGTTAATGCCACCGGTCATCCTAAATACTATTTAAAATTGGCAGGAGAGGCTTGTGCCTTTGTTAACTGGCTGGATGAAGAGTAGCATGGCAGGGCTCGGAGTGTTATCACCAAGCTCGCAGAAGATAACGTTAAGCTGAAGAAGAAACTAGCTAATCTGGAATGTACAATCAGTACGATGAAGCAAGAAAGAATCAATCATAGGCAATAGATGAAAGCAAGACACAAGAAGGAACTAGCATGTGTAGTTGTGGTTGTCGCATTAGCCATGTTCTATGCGCTGTTTGCAATGACGATTAGGGGTTTTGTTCGATAGTATTGCTAAAGCACATCTAGATGTGCCCTAAGTAATGCACATCTAGGTCCTATGCCATTGATGTTACGCGAAGATTCGTGCAAATATATTTCTTTGTCTTTTTTCTTTTCCTTTCTAGTTTGATTATTACTGGCTTTATCAATAAGAAGAGCTCAATGTATTGCTTGCCAACTGTCCTACTCCGTTCGTACCGTTACCGATGCATAATCCCTTAACTCATTCCTTGTTTTTGTGCTGAAAAAGGAAACCAGCCAAATAGCCAATAGGAGTTCTGCGCAACCCCGGGAATTTGGAGCGACTGGGTACAAATAATTGCGGTTGATTATGAAAACCCCGCTTCAATTGGCAGTTCCTCTTCTCTGCATACCCCGCTTAAGTGTCCACCATCTTCATCGTCTCGAGTAGGCCGCGCTACGCACTGGCACACACTCTGCAACCATGTCGAGCAACATCGAGGATGACAGTTTGGCCAGCAGTCGGGCACCTGATGATAGGTCAACATCGGAATCATCCCACTCGTCTTCCATGAGTCCGGCGTCGAGCCCAGACCTCGATTATATCCGGTTCATGGAAGGGACGCTACCTACGGAGTTGTCAGGTGACAACCAGATGGATGAGGAGCCGTCGGAGGATGAAGAAGAGGACGACAATGATGAGGAGGAGGAATGGTCGAACGAGGAGGAGGAGGACGACGACAGCAACGATGATGACGACGGCGGCGGCGATGAAAAGCCAACGGTCAGCGGCAAGAAGCGTCCTCGCCAAGATGATGTCGCGGGACCATCCAACAACAACAACAACAAGAAGAAGGACTAAATTAAGCAGACTGTATATATCTCTGTTTATCCTGTCAATCCCATCGCAGATGGTTAGTAATATGTATTCGACAGAGATCTTCAACATTATCACCCACAGGTTGGTTTGTTGAACTATGTGCCCTGACGAACACACAATTCACAAAAAAAGACCGTATGGGTTGTCTATAATGATCGCACACAACTCTGCGACCTGTTTGCCGGGTATCACACACATCTTGTTATGCTGAATCGTTTGTGTTCACCTCAATCATCGCAAACGGTTCATCAGAGCGAACTGTATGCCATATACCGCACACACCTTGATTTGGCTTCCCATTTCTATTGTTTTATTTCATCGCAAATAGTTCGTCTGGACCAACCGTATGCCCCTCATCGCACACGCAAGTAAAATCTGAACCGTGTTTGATGTATCATTCATCGCAAATGTTTTGCATCTTTTTTGACGATTTTTTTACATCACCGTTTGCGATTAATGCATTGCACACCGTTTCGTCAAAGGGTCTCTGATCGTAGTGTCGCGTTAGTAGCATCCTGCAGTAGTGCATGAGAAAGGTGACTGCTCAGTTAGCTATCAAGTTCTTGAAAGATTTGGTGTGCCGCTTCGGGGTCCTTGTCCGGATCACACTGACAACGGCACCCAATTCACGAGATGCACCTTCATGCAATATGTTCATGCCCTTAGAACCATGATCTTATTTGGCTCTATTGCACATCCGAGAAGCAATGGACAAGCTGAGAGGGCAAACGCTGAAGTGCTACAGGGCATCAAGACAATAACATTTGATTGGCTGCTGAAATGCGGAAGGCGGTGGATCGATGAGCTGTCGGTGGTTCTTTGGTCCCTCAGAATGACACCAAATCGAGCTACCACGCAGACTCCCTTCTCCCTAGTCTATGGGGCAGAAGCAGTTATCTCCACGGATCTCATTTATGGGTCACCTCGAGTACTTGCGTATGATGAAGTAGTGCAGTAACAACATCGACATGACGATCATGTGCTTCTCGAGGAGAACCATATCCGGGCTGCTATGCATGCTGCACGCTACCTACAAGCCCTGCATCGCTATCACAACCGCAGGGTGCATGCTTGATGTTTTGAGAGAGGCGACCTTGTCCTTAGGCGCGTTCAGTCCGCCAAGGGTACAAACTAGTTGTCGCATAAGTGGGAAGGCCCTTACCAGGTAGTACGAGTCACTAGACCTGGCGCAGTCCATCCGGAGACTGGAGATGTCATTCAATTGCAAAACTCATGGAATCTTGAGCATCTCCACATGTTCTACCTGTAAGGCGCGGGTGTCGGGCCCTGCCCGACAGCCACCCTTTTGTACAGGCCTTGTCTCAGTTGCATGTAACCCCTTGTACAAAGCCAGGCGCAGACCCTTAGCAACAGAGAAATAAATGAAGCAATGGGCAGCCCCCGACATGTTGCATGCAAGCATAAGCATATCATGAGCATCACATGTTTATAAAGATAAGATTGCATCTGGCATCATTTTCATCTGCATAAGCTGCAGGCTCCTGTCGTGGATTCAGTCCCCAAGTGGAGATGAGAAGACAAGCCAGCACTGCGGTCTCCCGCAAGCCAAACATATAAGTTCTTCCTCTTATCCATACTTGTTTTGTAAGTAAAGACTTGTGCATGAGAAAATCCTGCTACCCCTTTGAAACCTAGGTGCTCCCACCCTTCGACCCGAACACTGCTTCGGTCGAGGTGGTCGCAGTGGCCTTTGATGGATAAGGACTAGCAGGGGTGTAACGCCCACGATGCAGCTATATGTCCCACGTGTCGAGGCACGACTTAGAGGCATAACCGCATTGTGGGTTTGTCGCAAGAAGGGTCATCTTCACACAATCCCATGTAATCAACAAGAAAGGGATAGATAGAGTTGGCTTACAATCGCCACTTCACACAATACTCAAATAACTCATACATCATCCAAAATACACACATAGTACGACTACGGACAAATCCAAATGAAAATGAAGATAGCCCCAAATGCTAGATCCCCGATCGTCCCAACTGGGCACCACTACTGATCATCTGGAAAACAAACATAGTAACGACCAAGATCCTCATCGAACTCCCAACTGAGCTCGGTTGCATCACCTGCACTGGTATCATCGCCACCTGCAACTATTTGGTAGTACCTTGTGAGTCACGAGGACTCAGCAATCTCAAAACCCGCGAGATCAAGACTATTTAAGCTTAAGGGTAGGACAAGGTAATAGGTGGAGTTGCAGCAAGCGGTAAGCAAATATGGTGGCTCATACGCAAATAAGAGTAAGATGAGAAGCTACGCAACGGTCGTCATCTAGAAGTGATCAAGAAGTGATCCTGAAGACTACTTACGTTCAAACATAACGCAAACCGTGTTCACTTCCTGGAATCCACCGAGAAGAGACCATCACGGCTACACACATAGTTGATGCATTTTAATTAAGTCAAGTGTCAAGTTATGTACAGCTGGATATTAACAAATTCCCATCTGCCACATAACAGCAGGCACGACTCTCGAAAGTTTATACCCTACAGCGGTGTCCCAACTTAGCCCATCACAAGCTGTCACGATCAACGAAGGATATTCGTTCTCCCAGAAAGACCCGATCAGACTCGGAATCCCGGTTACAAGACATTTCGACAATGGTAAAACAAGACCAGCAAGACCGCCCGACTGTGCCGACAAATCCCGATAGGAGCTGCACATATCACGTTCTCAGGGCACACCATATGAGGCATCCTAGGAGTAAAACCAGCCCTCAACTTTCCCCGAGTTGGCCCTGCAGTCTACTCGGTTCAGACCAACACTTAGAGAAGCACCTTGCCCAGGGGGTTTAAAATAAAGATGACCCTCGGGCTCGCGAAAACCCAAGGGAAAGTTAGTAGGTTGTTAGGCAAATGTAAAACCAAGGTTGGGCCTTGCTGGAGGAGTTTTATTCAAAGCAAACTGTCAAGGGGTTCCCATAAACCCGACCGCGTAAGAAAAGCAAAATCAAGGAACATAACACCGGTATGACGGAAACTAAGGCGGCAAGAGTGGAACAATACACCAGGCATAAGGCCGAGCCTTCCACCCTTTACCAAGTATATAGATGCATTAACTAAAAATAAGAGAAATTGTGATATCCCAATATAATCATGTTCCAACATGGAGCAATCTTCAACTTCAACTGCAACTAGCAACACAATAAGAGGGGCTGAGCAAAAGCGGTAACTTAGCCAAACAACGGTTTGCTAGGAAAGGTGTGTTAGAGGTTGACATAGCAAGTTGGGAGGCATGGTAAACAAGTGATAGGTAGCGCAACATAGCGATAGAACGAAGCAACTACCATAGCAAAGATAGAAGTGATATCGAGGGTAATGATCATCTTGCCTGAAATCCCGCTAGGAAGAAGAACGAGTCCATGAAGTAGACGAATGGGAGTAGTCGGACGAATCCTTACAATCGCAGCGTAACCGGAACTATCAAGAAGAAGTACAACCGGAAAAAAGCAAACAACATGGTAAACAACCATCACATAAACATGGCATGATGCACAACCAAGTATGATGCATGTCCAGTTTAAAGAGGCATGGCATGGCAAAGCAAAGTGCACAAACAATACTACAAATTAAGTGGAGCTCAGTATGCAACGAGTTGCATATTGATGAAACACCACATGCAAGTATTTAGTTCACTCTCGTTTAGATACACATCAATATTAAATGTTGGTTAACATGACAAGAGGTGAAACATAATTAAACTAACTATTTAGGCAAGTTTAAATGAGGCCGGAAACACAAACAACAATTCTGGAAAATCCCCATATGTCACTTATCAATATGATGCAAACAACAGTTTTAAGCATTTAATTGTGGTTATCATGATGCGAATGACATAAACAAGTTTTATGCAATTTCATGGAAATGTTGACATGAGCAAGATATGAAACATTTGTCACTGTGATGTAAAGAAAGGGTGCCATGGCAACGAATTCGAAAATGATGCCACGACAACCTATCAATGATCCGATAACTCATTGAGATACCGGTGCAAAAGAGCAAGTGTGCGGATGTGCGGAACATGCAAAAGATGGTGGGGTGATCCCGGTTACCGGGTTCCCACGGGTCGACGGCATGGCAAACGAGGAGGAACATTCAAGGATAAACTCAGACACAGTTTGAACATGAGCATCTCATACAACATGCATTCGTTCTCGGAAGGTCGTCTCGGCGGTATACCTTCGAAGCGTGCGTTTTCGGAACGGATCAAATACGTCGAGGGAAGTAGTGGTACACGGGTCATAGTGGAAGTAGTGGTTCATGTTTTCCTAGTCGTTCGGGGTCACGACGAGGAACTTGACGTCCACAGAGTCTTCGAGGGTCAACGGTAGTGGTACATGTGTTGTCGGGGTACTTGTTGGTCCGGTCTTGGTGATGGTAGTTGTACACGGGTCGTAGTGGTACTTGGCGAACCCCAAAACGGTCTTGACCTTCCGGCGACGTGGTCTGGGGGAGTCTCGATTCTTGACGGTCTTGGCGATCCAAAGTGGCACAAGTGAGATGCACATCCTAGGAGTCTTCGGACTTGGGCTCTTGGTAGGACTTGAGGGTCTTGGTGGCGGCCAGATGCAAATGGCAACGCACGCGTCACAGGAGACGTGGCACGGAGCAGGAGGTTGCCAGCAATGATGCACAACGGCGTATTCGCCACCGTGGTGTGGCGTGTGATGCATGTGCCAACGCGGGAGGAGCCAGGGAGGAGAAGACAAGGTGGACGATGGCGACGTCCTGATGCTGCTGCAGTCGGGCATGAGCGCCATAGCTGCAGACGTGTGCGTGCTGGGAGACGAACAAGGAGTTGGAGAAGAGGAGTAGGGTGCCGGGGAAGACGGAGGAAGATGGCGGGCGGCGCTGGAGAGAGGAGGCCCAGCGCGAGGCACGCGTGTGGTGCAGACGAGCTACGGTCGCGGTAGCGGCGTCCATGGGAATCGGGCACGACGCGCGGGAGGAGGAGGCAAGGTAGAGGAGGGGCACGGGCGCAGGCGGCGGAGGGTCGGAGGCCGGCGTCCATGTCAACAGGGGAGGCACGCGGACGACGACGAGGGAGGGCCGCCGGAGTTGGCCACCCCAGTGGGGTTGCGGAGGCCGGGCACGGGGCTCTACTCCTCTCTGCGTGTGGCAGCGCAGGAGGAGGACGATGGGGAGAGGGGATCGGGCATGAGCGAGAGAGGGATGGCGGCGCGTGTGGGAACAAGAAGGAGGAGGGAATCGGTCGGGGTGAGGCTAGGGTTATAGGTCTAGGTGGGCTGGCTGGGCTAATGGGCCGACTTAGTTGGTCGGGTGTAAGAGGCCGGCTGGGCTGGCTCTCTTCTCTCTCCCACTAATTTCTTTAACGGAAAAGCATTAGAGAGAAGGAAAAGGAAGAGGGGTTAGGGAAAGGGATTTGAGCACGAGGACAATTTTCCTGGACTCATAAAAATGAGCTTGAACCAAGAAACTAGAAAGTGAGCATGGGCAAAGATTGGATTCGAACTCATTTTAATTAAATTCAAATGAGTTGAATAAGAAGTGGGCATTTGAAAGGTCCAAAAAATGTTGAGAATTTAGGTGGTTCTTAGAAAAGTGATGAAAGGATATATGGCAAAGATAGGTACCAAGAATTGTGATAACAAAGGCATTGGGATTTATTTTTGCAAGTGTGTTGTGATCAATTCCAAATAATGGAATATTTATTATAGCTCCCTAATAATGGTAGGAGACTCTGAATATGTTTTAAAGAGAAATCACCATGTGAATATCCCTCGATTTAAATGGACCGAAGATCCATACAATTTTTTTATTTGAGTTGCAAAATTTAAATGACATGATGGCATGATGACATGATGCAATGCAAAAGATGCTAAGAAGAATGCAACAAACAAAACAAATCACACGACCAAACTCGGAATAGCTGGAGGTCTTCTGAAGCGCGGGGCGTCACATCTCTCCCACACTAACAGAGCGAGATCCTAGGGATGGCACCGGAGAGAAGCGGAAAAGGAGGAGGTAACAAAGTTGCTTATTTGACAAACAATTGAAACTACGAACCTTGAGAGGTTGAAAAGTTGAAATAAAGAACACTACGGAGTTGAACAAAATTGAGAGCACTGCGGTAGAAAATAGAAACAAGGAACACCATGTGAACCTTGGAGGTTGAAAGACATAAGAAAAGGGTTACAATGGACAAGAAGTACATGCAAGCACTTCGGTTGAAACTAGATGTACAAGGAATGATAAAGATCAATTACGACAACACTCCGGTTGGAATTGGGAGGAACAGAATATGAAGTTGGCAGAATGAAAGCACTTGGATGAGACTTCGGTTAAAAGAGGAATGATAGACACAACACTCCGGTTAAATGGATAAGCAATAAAAGAACATGATCTTAGACAAAACAAGATGATGGGTCAAAGAGAGCAACATCACAATGCCTCCGGAAGAAATGAAAGAACGGAATGGAATAAACGGAGGAAAACAAGATCTTGAAACAGCACGCTTACAGGAAATGCTAGAACGGAGTTGTTGGATTATCAACAATGAAAGGATAAGCTTGTTGTGGTCTTATTGGAAAACATATCAAAATTATGAGGTGCCAACCTGCCACTCACGGGAAAAAAGATTTGATCGCGACCAACAAGGGGATTAAAACTTCTTTCGCCAAGAGGATAAAGAGAAAACTCGGACAATAGATACACACCACAAATAGCAACATTCCCAATGGAAGGCTTTAGGTGAAATATAACCCAAGATAACTCCAACAAAGAAATTGCTGGGTTGAAAAGATCTCATGAACGAAGAGAAAAATGATGGGTTTAAATATCTCATTCTTGACAACTTGTGAATCATGAAGCACGAAAGGAAATTGTCAAGAATGACATATCACCATCTCAAAAGATAAGGTAGGAAGAATTGCACTTCGGATGCAAGAAGAAGAATGCTTGAACTCCTCAAAATGAAACATGTGTTGAGCACCATGTTTATTTTAGAGCATAGCTTGGCGGGTCATAAATTCAAGAGAAATCTTGAAGGACAATTGAAGAATGAAAGGAATCCTTACCGAACCACCATGTAGAGCCTCCATGGAGAACTCTAGTAATAAAAGGATGATAGAAAGAAAGAGAATTTGAAAACACAAGGTGAAGCCTTGCAATGATATCGATGGAGCTTCGCGATGATATAACCGAGAAAACTTGGAACTCCGGAAAAGGAAAATATGAAACACTACAACCGAGAATTACTTCATCATGAACAATCTCCAGAAGAAAAGAATTGAGTCACCTTGAGGAAATAAGAATAAGATTTATTGTATGTTTATCCTTCATCAAATTAAATTGATGACAAGCAATGGATTTGGCATACTACTTATTCCCATAGAAAGGATTAAGAGAGATATAGCGCAAACGTGAGGAAGGTTTTCAACAACCACCGGTAGGATTGAAACAACGAAAGAACGAATGAATTGATATGATAAAGAAGGAAAAGAAATCTTGAATGAACCACCGTAAGAATTGAAAATGAACGTAGCAAAAGCACAATCCACCGGGAATAATTAGAAAATGAATAAAGATACTTGACAGAATTTAGATACAAGAGAACAAAGAGATCATTAGCTGACTAGAGTAAACTTGAACGATGCACTGGTAAGATTTGGAGAACGAGAACTAAAAGCTGGAATGAATAATTCTGAGATTATTGGCTCCGGAGAATCAAACTGAAAAGACTCCTGAATTGCTCTGGATGGGTGAAAAGAATTCTCACAATCAAAAGCAATTATGATAGGATGGCAAAACGCTAGAACCATGAATCTTCGAGAGAAACGACAAGATTTAGAGGAAACACTTCTTCGGTCTTCACATGCTCAGAATGATGATGATAACCACCAAAATCGTTGAGGCACTTCCGAACAAAGAAGAATAGAAATGATGAACCAACGATGAAAATATTTTGAAAACGATCTTGGAGAAGGAATATGACTGATGAAAATTCATTCTTATGTAAGACTTCGAAAGACTTTGGGAATCGCTTCGAATAAATTAGAAGAGTCAGGTAAGATCCTGGGAAAAGACTTGTGGGTTAGGGCCCACTCGAAAGAAACATCGTTGAAGGATTGCTTGAAATAGATATTGTACCGGTAGAATTAAATAGCTTGAATGAGAGAGAAACCTCGAAATAACTCGAACAAATTAAGAATGGAAACATGATTCTTCTGAGATATCTTCAACACTCCGGAACAAATGAATAACAATAGGTGAGTGATTGACAGGTGCACCGGCATGGGAAACATTAGAAACGAGAAAAGGATATGATCGACAAAGCTTGAATTGAATCCACCGGAGAAGAAAAGAGAACGAAGAATAATAAACTTGAAGCTCCGTTAGTATCTTCCTAAGAATCACCGGATAAGAACATTGACAGAAAAGTATGGAGAGACTTCCCATCAATAAAAGGATACTTGATTAAGAAATATGAGTCCTTGAAGAAAAAGGGTGGGAGGGCGGGAAAACAAAGGCAACTTGGGGAAGATGGAATGGATACCGTTGAGAAAACTTAGGATTGATCTTGCAGATGTTGAAATGATCGGATCCACTTGAAGAGAAGCACGCCGGTTGGAAAAGAATTAACATGACGACCTCGATGATCAAGAAGGATTAGTATTCACATAGCAACATGAGAACACCGTTTAGGGAAGGTATGGATCAACACTTGACATCGAAGGAACTCGAATATGATAAATAAAACAAAACAAAGGATTGGCTTGCAGAATAAGCCGGAAACAAACATACGATAGAGATTTCGTCCGAAGTTTTTGTGGTGGGGCCCACACGGGCTCGATCGTACAGCACCATCATGTACAAGGCAGTGCAGATGACATATGAAGCGTCCCCGAGTCAGCATAGCTAAGGACTCTTTAAGACACAACAAGACCACTGTAAAAACGATCGTGGATAGGCATACCACTAGACGTCGAACCCAATCTCATATCATGCATCAGTCAGAAAGAAAAAAAACTAGAGCTACTTGAGTTCCCACCTATAAAACTCACGAAACCTTCTGGTTATGCAATCTGGTGTTGGGGATATAGGGGAAGCAATATATCTCACCCAAACTAACAATCCCTACATCCAGCTGTATCCATCCGTCAACACATAACCAAGAAAACATAGGAAATCATGTACCTCAACCTTCGAAAAGCATCCTTTATACGTGCTATGGCAAAACTCCCGAACTCCCGCCCCAGTACTGGGTGGCGTCGACGTTATCTCACCAACAACTGCATAAAATAGATTTTCAATGTCGGCAAAACTCAGGTATTCCAGAACCGCAATGATAAAATTGTGACGCCAACACCTCGGAGCTCAACTACCCAGGACACTGCCACAACCCCTAAATGTCAGGAGGCACCAAGAACAATGTTCTCGTCACAAAACTATCGAAACTATTCCAAGATACCCGCGTGATCCTAAAACAATTCGTGAAATTTGAGGAGAGGAAAGTCAAAACATCTACGTCGGGAGTCCTCACCAGAGCGACGAAGGGACTGAGGTGTAAAAAGAATCCTACTCTCCGATATATATAATACTTAGACTCAAAACATTTTAGTTCTAGACTCAACAACGTCAGCGATTCGATCAAGTAGGGGGCTCCTAAATCGGGGATGGCTCTGATTACCAACTTGTAACCCCATGATGCGGCTATATCTCCCACGTGTCGAGGCATGACTTAGAGGCATAAACGCATTGTGGATTTGTCGCAATAAGGGTCATCTTCACACAATCCCATGTAATGAACAAGAAAGGGATAGATAGAGTTGGCTTACAATCGCCACTTCACACAATACTCAAATAAGTCATACATCATCCGAAATACACACATAGTCCAACTACGGACAAATACAAATGAAAAGGAAGATAACCCCAAATGCTAGATCCCCGATCGTCCCAACTGGTCACCACTATTGATCATCCGGAAAAGAAACATAGTACCAACAAAGATCCTCATCGAAATACCAACTGAGCTCGGTTGCATCACCTGCACTAGTATCATCGGCACCTGCAACTGTTTGGTAGTATCTTGTGAGTCACGAGGACAAAGCAATCTCAAAACCCGTGAGATCAAGACTATTTAAGCTTGTAGGACAAAGTAATGAGGTGGAGTTGCATCAAGCACTAAGGAAATATGGTGGCTAACATACACAAATAAGAGTATGATGAGAAGCTATGCAACGGTCGTCTTCTAGAAGTGATCAAGAAGTGATCCTAAAGACTACTTACGTTCAAACATAACCCAAACCGTGTTCACTTCCCGGAATCCGCCGAGAAGAGACCATCACTGCTACACACGCGGTTGATGCATTTTAATTAAGTCAAGTGTCAAGTTATCTACAACAAGATATTAACAAATTCCCATCTGCCACATAACCACGGGCACGGCTCTTGAAAGTTTATACCCTGTAGGGGTGTCCCAACTTAGCCCATCACAAACTCTCACGACCAACGAAGGATATTCCTTCTCCCGGAAAGACCCGATCAGACTCGGAATCCCGGTTACAACATATTTCGACAATGGTAAAACAAGACCAGCAAGACCGCCCGACTGTGCCGACAGATCCCGATAGGAGCTGTGTATATCTCGTTCTCAAGGCACACCGGATGAGACATCTACGAGTAAAACCAACCCTCAAGTTTCCCCGAGGTGGCCCTGCAGTTTACTCGGTTAGGACCAACACTTATAGAAGCACTGTCCCGGGGAGGGGGGGGGGGTTAAAATAAAGATGACCCTCGAGCTAGCAAAAAACCAAGGGAAAGTTAGTAGGTTGTTAGGCAAATGTAAAAACAAGGTTGGGCCTTGCTGGCGGAGTTTTATTCAAAGCGAACTGTCAAGGGTTCCCATAAACCCGACCGCGTAACAAAAGCAAAATCAAGGAACATAACACCGGTATGACAAAAACTAAGGTGGCAAGAGTGGAACAAAACACCATGCATAAGGCCGAGCCTTCCACCCTTTACCAAGATGCATTGACAAAGATAGATGCATTAACTAAAAATAAGAGATATTGTGATATCCCAACATAATCATGTTCCAACATGGAGCAATCTTCAACTTCAACTGCAACTAGCAACACAATAAGAGGGGCTGAGCAAAAGCGGTAACTTAGCCAAACAACGGTTTGCTAGGAAAGGTGTGTTAGAGGTTGACATAGCAAGTTGGGAGGCATGGTAAACAAGTGATAGGTAGCGCAACATAGCGATAGAACGAAGCAACTACCATAGCAAAGATAGAAGTGATATCGAGGGTAATGATCATCTTGCCTGAAATCCCGCTAGGAAGAAGAACGAGTCCATGAAGTAGACGAATGGGAGTAGTCGGACGAATCCTTACAATCGCAGCGTAACCGGAACTATCAAGAAGAAGTACAACCGGAAAAAAGCAAACAACATGGTAAACAACCATCACATAAACATGGCATGATGCACAACCAAGTATGATGCATGTCCAGTTTAAAGAGGCATGGCATGGCAAAGCAAAGTGCACAAACAATACTACAAATTAAGTGGAGCTCAGTATGCAACGAGTTGCATATTGATGAAACACCACATGCAAGTATTTAGTTCACTCTCGTTTAGATACACATCAATATTAAATGTTGGTTAACATGACAAGAGGTGAAACATAATTAAACTAACTATTTAGGCAAGTTTAAATGAGGCCGGAAACACAAACAACAATTCTGGAAAATCCCCATATGTCACTTATCAATATGATGCAAACAACAGTTTTAAATATTTAATTGTGGTTATCATGATGCAATGACATAAACAAGTTTTATGCAATTTTATAAAAATGTTGACATGAGCAAGATATGAAACATTTGTCACCGTGGTGGAAAGAAAGGGTGCCACGGCAACATATTCGAAAATGATGCCACGGCAACATACCGATGATCCAATAGCTCATTGAGATAACGGTGCAACAGAGCAAGTGCGCGGATATGCGGATCATGCAAAAGATGGTGGGGTGATCCCGGTTACCGGGTTCCCACGGGTCGACGGCATGGCAAACAAGGAGGAACATGCAAGGATCAACTCGGACACGGTTTGAACGTGAGCATCTCATGGAACATGATTCTCGAAAGGTCGTCTCAGCGGCATACCTTCGAAGCATGCGTTTTCGGAACGGATCAAGTTCGTGGAGGGAAGTAGTGGTACACAGGTCGTAGTGGTACACGGCGACATTAGTGGAAGTAGTGGTTCACGTTTTCGTAGTCGTTTGGGGTCACGGCAAGGAACTTGACGTCCATGGAGTCTTCGAGGGTCGACAGTAGTGGTACACGCGTTGTCAGGGTACTCGCCGGTCCGGTCTTGGCGATGGTAGTTGTACACGGGTCGTAGTGGTACTTGGCGAACCCCAAAACGGTCTTGACCATCCAGCGAGATGACATGGTCCGGGGGAGTCTCGATTCTTGACGGTCTTGGAGATCCAAAGTGGCACAAGTGAGATGCACATCCTAGGAGTCTTCAGACTTGGGCTCTGGGTAGGACTTGAGGGTCTCAGTGGTAGCCAGAGGCAAGTGGCGACGCGCACGTCATAGGAGACCTGGCACGGAGAAGGAGGTTGCCGGCAACGACGTACAAGGGCGCATCCGCGACTGTGGTGTTGCATGTGATGCGTGTGACAACGCGGGAGGAGCCATGGTGGAGAAGACAAGGCGGACTGTGGCGACGTCCTGATGCTGGGAGACGAACAAGGAGGCAGAGAAGAGGTGCAGGATGCCGGGGAAGACGGAGGAAGATGGAGGACGGCGCTGGATAGAGGAGGCCCAGCGCGAGGCACGCGTGTGGTGGAGACGAGCAACGGTCGCGGCAGCGGCGTCCATGGGAATCGGGCACGGTGCACGGGAGGAGGAGGCGAGGCAGAGGAGGGGCACAGGCGCAGGCGGCGGAGGGTTGCTGCGGAGGCCGATGTCCATGTCAACAGGGGAGGCGCGCGGACGAGGACGTGGGAGGGCTGCCGGAGTTGGCTGCCCCGGTGGGGTTGCGGAGGCCGGGGGCGGGGATCTGCTCCTCTCTGCGTGTGGCAGCGCAGGAGGAGGACGATGGGGAGAGGGGATCGGGCGTGAGCGAGAGAGGGATGGCGGCGCGCGTGGGAACATGGAGGAGGAGGGGATCGATCGGGGTGAGGCTAGGGTTATAGCTTTAGGTGGTCTGGCTGGGCTAATGGGCGGTCGGGCCTAAGAGGCCGGCTGGGCTGGCTCTCTTCTCTCTCCCACTAATTTCTTTAACAGAAAAGCATTAAAGAGAAGGAAAAGGAAGAGGGGTTAGGGAAAGGAATTTGAGCACGAGGACAATTTTCCTGGACTCTTAAAAATGAGCTTGAACCAAGAAAACTAGAAAGTGAGCATGGGCGAAGATTGGATTCGAACTCATTTGAATTAAATTCAAATGAGTTGAATAAGAAGTGGGCATTTGAAAGGTCCAAAAAAATGTTGAGAATTTAGGTGGTGCTTAAAAAAGTGATGAAAGGACATATGGCAAAGTTAGAGACCAAGAATTGTGATAACAAAGGCATTGAGATTTATGTTTGCAAGTGAGTTATGATCAATTCCAAATAATGGAATATTTATTATAGCTCCCTAATAATAGTAGGAGACTGTGAATATGTTTTAAAGAGAAATCACCATGTGAATATCCCTCAATTTAAATGGACCGAAGATCCATACATTTTGTTTATTTGAGTTGCAAAATTTAAATAACATGATGGCATGATGACATGATGCAATGCAAAAGATGCTAAGAGGAATGCAACAAACAAAACAAATCACACGACGAAATTCGGAATAGCTGGAAGTCTTCTGAAGCGTCGGTCTAGGGGCGTCACAAGGGCGCTAGTCCCTCTTTACGGTTTTGTGCCTGGTAGGCGTACTCCCCGGCAACAGAACAAAGAGTCCCTGGGGGAACTCGTTTATTTAAAAATATAAAGGCATCCCACCTCTGCACGGACATACACATGCACAAGTCCCCAGCAAGGTTTATCTTTTTCATTAATATGTTGATCAAATAAGTACAGACCTTACAAGACACGAACATGGATTCGAGAGATTACATTATTTGAACTAAAATTTGGCAAGTGCCTATAGATTTAAGACTGAAAAAAGATAATTGCACCGTGATTCCCTTTCTTGTTCCTTCCTCCTAGGTACTACGGCAGGAAGTGAAGAGGGAAAAAGGAGCGCTTCGGCAGAAGCCCAGCCTGCCCCTGTCGGGCTCCAAGAAAGGTAGCCTGATGGGAGCAAGATGTCGCAGATGAAGGCGATGGTGAAGAGATCTGCGGAGACGACCCGCTGACCGCCACCACCAAGGCTAACAGGACGCGGCAAGGAGAACGGAGTTGCAGCCTGCGAGGAAGCCTACCGGGGTCTAGCTGGAAGGTTGTCGGAGGGGAGGGAGGCACCAGCTCGACCTCTGCTCCCTACTCCCCGGCAAATCAACTTGCCGAAGAGGAGGTGCAGATGCAGATGATGGTGCCGCGCCTAACGATGACGGTGCGGCTGGTGTTCAGCCGGAGTCGGAGTCGTCGCCCTCCCGATCGACGCCGTCGTCATCACCGTTTGTCCTCCTCGTTGCTATCGCTCGAGGAGGAGCTTTAGTCATCGATTGAGCTCTCAGCGCGGCACCCTAAGCGAGTACCCGAGCTCCTAAAATCCTTGACGGAAAGGAAACCGTCCTCCATTAATTTGGAATGGAGGACGTGCCCTTCCGACAGGCTATGGGCATGAGCAGAAGTCTACCAGCCTCGGTGGAAGTACATGACGTAAGGGGCGGGGAAGTCTACATCCACACGAATGCTGCGATTCCTGCAGCCCCTCATGTGCAGCCTCAATGCGTGCGGCTACTCAAGCTCCATCGCCCTTGCAAAGGGGGTAGGAAGACGGAGGCGACCGTGTGGGGGCTTGTACACCCTAATTACGAACTCCAGGGGCTGGTCTCCGATGTGGCCTTCTATCGGAGGAGGAGCCTCCGGCGGGGGCGCGGATAGAGCACCGCCCCATCCTCCTCCTCCCCAGCCACCACGACGACCACGGCCTTGTCCTCTCCCTCCGCCTCTTGCAGCGGGTTTCGCCTCTGCACTCTCGGGAGGGAGAGGGACATGCTGTCGAGCAGAAGCCCTCGTTGTCACCAGTGAAGCACCACTACATCCTCGCCCTCTCATCATGACAGGCGGAGAAAGTTGGAGAAAAAGGAGAAGGAAGGTGTGTGAGGAAATACACCACTCCTACCTCCCATCTTATAGGAGAACGAGGTGGGGGCTGGCCTTTCATTTGGAAGAAGACCGCCCTCCTCCTCCAATACGGCTTCCTTGGGCCTTCAATGGCTCAAGAAATCAAGGCCGCCCCTCTGCACCAATCGGTGACGCTTAGCTTTCTGCCATGGTGCCCATCTCTATGCCCTCTGCATCCACCACCTACCCTACGAGTGCATGCGGGACATGTGGCGAATGCGCCAGGAATGGAAGGTAAGTGGGGTGGCAGTTTCTGCCCCGTGATCGTGGGACATGGGCAAGCCGTGGATCGTGTTTCAGTTTCTCCCGTTACGTTTCACACGATACGCGGGGAAACCGGAAACTGGCCTGAATTCAACTTAAGAAGATCTCAATGGGAAGAGCCCCTCTTACACTCCTCCCTGTGCACTGGATAGGGCCTGACCCGGCGACGCGTTCGTGCCGGGCCCGGGGGCTCATGACGATGCAACAAACCCTGGTCCATTGCCCAAACTGTGTACAGGCCCAAGGATAAAGATTACAACACCAAGATCAAACCGAGCAAGAAGGATGAATTCTTCAAAGGGTTCAAGTGCAGATCAAGAAGACCAATATGAACCAGAGAAGCAAGATATCGCTAAGGAAAGAACCTCCCTTGTCAGGCAGGCGAGCCCAGCGAGGTTGGGTTTGCCCCGAAAGCATACTTCCAGATCGTCCCGGCAGGCTCTATCGGGGCTTGTGGAGGCAAGCCACTCCACCGATCCACCTCACGAGCAACGCAAGTCATGGATCAGTGCGGTGTCAATTCCTAAGGTGACAAAGTGGCTGCTTTTCGCCACATGGCAGCCACTTCCTACGACGAACACCTCCATATGACACCCGTCTTGAGACGTGTCAAGCAAGTAGGTGCGAAGCTGGCAAAATAGCCCGGCAAGGGCTGCTGGGCACGCTATGATGTGGCACTAGACGGAGCATTTAATGCGCTCTGACAGCCTACATAGTTAGGTATGATAACACTTTTTGCTATCTAATCAGTACGTAAAGACTGATTTGCCACTATGGTGACCCCTTAACCTATAAAAGGAGGCCCATGGCAACCATAGAAAGGGTTCACGAGGTTGGCAAGTTCGGCCCCTCACATATCCATATGCGCGCAGTCACTTCCGCTCTGAGGCAACCCTGTCGGGCAAGTGTGCTGCGCCCACCACCACCTTCTCCACCGTCAATCCACCAAAGGTGGAGTAGGGTTTTATGCCTCGCGGTGGCCCGAACCTGGGTAAAAACTGCCCGTGTGATCTCTGCGCGCTGCGCTACGCATCTCTGCTCTTTCTGCAATGTGTCCACCCCCCCCGCCGAACCAAAAGGGGATCGTAGCCCCATAGGTGTTCGTGGTTCCGCACGACAGTTCCGCATGCTACCCTCGCTCCGCTTGGTTACCCTGCCCGGCTCGCCGCCGCTCCCTGGTGCAGCTGCCGTAGCGCTCCGCTGCCGCCCCGATCACTTCTGCCCCTGACTCCGCGTGCGACTCCCGCCATAGTCGCCGCCGCTCGCCGACCCGCCGCCCTTCGCTGGCGCTGTGTGCGGCCGGGCGCGCCCTGCCTCGCCTGCGTACCGTGGCCACACTCCGGTGAGCCATCCGCCCGCACCCCGGCGGCCTTCGCCTCGTCCTGGTTCTACCCCATCGGGCGCCCACTTCCCGATAGCCCGCTACGGCCTCTATGCCACTTGACAACGGGCCCAACGCCCTAGGAACATAAAAAAGAGTTAAAAGTATATTTAAAATTAAATTGAAACTGAGTTAATTAATTAATTAACTTAGTTTGGATTGCTTAATTAACTAATTGAACTTAACTAACCTACTCAACATTAGATTAGGATAATCAATGAACGACAGGGGGCCCACACCCTATTGACCGGTCAAACTTTGACTGGTCAACTGGGTCCCCTTGGCCACAATGTCAGCCTTTGTGTACATTTTGTGTACACAGGGCTAGGTACCCATAGCATTTTGTCTATTAATTTCGAATTAATAATAATTTTAGAAAATTAATAAAACTTTGGAAAATATTATAAAATAAATTGTTTGTCAGATGAAAAAACTTTGTACGTGAAAGTTTCTTAGAACGACGAGACGAATCGGAATACACAGTCTGTCTACCCGGCACACGTCCCTAGCATAGCGAACCTGCAACCGCGCCCTTTGGTCCATTTGTCTGAAAACTCCTAACACTGGGATACTTTCCCGGATGTTTTCCTCTTCGCCAGTAACGCCTACTACTGCGTTAGTGCACATCTAGCATCGCTTAATGTCTTGTCATACATCGGCATGCATTCATTGTTTCTTCCCCCTCTTCTCTCTTGTAGACTACGAGACTGACATCACTCCTGCTGCCCCGATCGACTATAGTGTTGACGACCCCTCCTTCTCGACTGAGCTTCCAGGCAAGCAAACCCCCTTTGATCAACCAAATATCGCCCACTCTCTTCTCTCTTATTCTTGCATTAGGTTTGCTACTGTTGTTGATTCGATAGCTCCTATTCCGTTGCATAGCCAGTCATTGTTGCTACAATTGTTGATACATTTGCCTACTATCCTAATGCTTAGTATAGGTTGCTGGTATTACATCAGTGGCCCTACATTCTTGTCCGTCTGCCATGTTATACTATTGGGCCGTGATCACTCGGGAGGTGATCACGGGTATATACATACATACATATTATACAGGTTACATTATGTGATTAATTGGGTCGGCTCGTAGAGTACCCGCAAGTGATTCCAATGTGGGGTTAACGAAGGGACATGTGGTTCCATCCAGGTAGTGATGGGCCTGGGTTCCCGAAGGTCCCCAACTGTTACTTAGTGGCAGAGCGACAGGGCAGGTTGAGAGCACCTAGGAGATAGGTGGCCTGGTCCCTGGTCGGCGTTCGCGGTTACTTCAAAATAACATGCTTAATGAGATCTTGGTATTTTATCTGAGTCTGGCTACGAGCCTATACGCACTAACCAACTACGTGGGAACAGTTATGGGCTCTCAACATCGTGGTATGAGCGAAGCCTCGTAGACGTCAGCGGTTGATCGGTGCACGCCGAATTGGACTGGAATGCATGCTCTTGTATTAGGGAGGCTAGGTCTACTTCCGGCGGCCCTCGCAACATGCAGGGGTGCAATGGGTGATGAGCCCAGACCCCTGCACGCTTAGAATTTAGACCGACGTGCTGACCTCTCTATTAGTCCTAGGTAGGGTTGCAACGTGTTGATCTTCTGAGGTCGGACATGACCCAGGAAAGTGTGCCTGGCTAGAGGGATCGAGTGTGTTGGGTAATGTGGTGCACCCCTGCAGGGAAGTTTATCTATTCGAATAGCCATCTCCCTCAGTAAAAGGACGACCCAGAGTTGTACTTTGACCTTATGACAACTAGGACCGGATACTTAATAAAACACACCTCTTACAAGTTCCAGATACAACGGTGATCGTTTTCCCATAGGGAGACGAGGGGAGGATCGCCAGGTAGGAGCATGCTATACGTTGATACCTGGTTAACTTACCAGCTACTCTTTTCTAAATGCTTAAAGATGGAGGCTGCCAAAAGTGTAGTCTTTGATAGGACAAGCTATCCCCTCTTATTCTGTCATTCTGCAGTTCAGTCCACAGATATTACCCCTTTATACAGATACCAATGCATATGTAGTGTAGATCCTTGCTTGCGAGTACTTTGGATGAGTACTCATGGTTACTTTGCTCTCTCTTTTCCCCCTTTCCTTTTCTTCTCAGATGTCGCAACCAGATGTTGGAGCCTAGGAGCCAGATGCCACTGTCGACGATGCCCCCTGCTACACCGAGTGTGCCTACTACTACGTGCAGGCCGCCGATGACCAGGAGTAGTTTAGGAGGATCTCAGGCGGGAGGTCTGTGCCTCTTTCGATCTGTATCCCAGACCTGCCTGCTTGCGACCCACGACGTGGCTTCATCGACAGCCTGGTATGGCCCAGCTTCGACTATGGCAATGCAAGACCCTCGCGAGGGGCCAAGCCTCGTGAGGCGGGCGACATCAACACCTCCGGAGGGAGGAGTCTCCTTAGGCTGCCTCCTGAGTGGAGCGGAGATTTCTATGCAAGACCCGACCTCACGAGGCTGAAATAACATCAGCCATGACGACCAAGGCCAGGCGTGCACATGCAGCCGCAGTGGAACAGCTTTCCTCTTTGGTGCAATGGAGGCAAGCGCAGGTGTGGAGTCCCAAGGAATCAGCCAAAGGTTGCCATTTGCGTGCAACGATACCAAGACCACCAGAACGGCAGGATGGATGTCATCGCTGAGCCCACCACGACGTCACGCTAAGAGGCTTTGCGGGCGAAGACCAACTTTCGTCAGGATTGGATGCACTTCTTGTTCCCCTTAGAATTTGGCCATTGTGGGATCCCTTCCCGCCTAAGTTTTGGAGGAAGAGGACCAAGGCCACTATAAAAAAAGGCCTAGCCACCACCATAGAGGGGAGATCAATCGATCAACTCACGAGATGATCAGCTCATAGAACCACCAAGAGCTCACCACAAGAACACGTCTCCTGAGGCTGTTCATCCACTTGTACTAGTTCATCCTTAGCCCATCGCGAGGTCAATCCACCACAAAGCAGGAGTAGGATATTACACCGCAATGCGGACCAATCCTGGGTAACCTGTTGTGTCTTTATCTGTCATGTTCATCGAGCTAGGTCGTGAGAGCAGCAGATCAGGAGGCTTGAGAGGTTGAGTTCTTTGCACACGCCCCAGAGTTCGAACCTTTCTTGGGTTTGTGGAGCCCGGAATCCAACATTTGGCACGCCAGGTAGGGGCCCCTCTTCCGTCTGTTGTTTCACCCCTGCTCCCCTGTTCTCATGGCGGACGCTCATCGAGTTCGTGCTGAGCGCCGGGCAGCCCTTGCAGCGCGCGTTGCCCAGATGGCGCCCGCGGGCAACGGTGCTCCTTTTCGCTCCCCGTTGCTCGTGGCCAACGCTGCCACCGGCCCTGTAGCCCATAAGCAGTAGGGTTCATCGTTGCCACTCTTTGTGCGTTGCGACGGCCGCACTGCCACTCCGTCGCTGACCCCGGCCGCCGCTTTGTCCTCCCACGCTCGTCACAGGCTGGCGACTACACAGTCGGTGCTGCTCATGGCGTGTGAGCTCCCGTGCTACCGTTCGGCCGACGACCTCTATGAGGATTGGCTAGACCGCATCGCCGAGCTCGTCAGCGCTGCTGGAGAGGTGCCGGCGCCGCCCCACTCGCTTCTTCCCTCATAGCCCCAGGCGGGCGACTTAGCTCACAGCGCGCCGCCTCCTCCTCTCCGGTAAGACTTCGTCCTCGAGCTAAGGCATGAGGCCTCCCAGCATGACCAGCCGTGCAGGGTGCCCGCGCGCGTTGAAGAAAGCTGTCGGGTCGTGCAGCAGCCTCAGGCAAAGGCGCGTGCACTCCCAGCTCCTCCTTCACCTCCGTGCCAAGACCGCATGTAGCCAGAGCTGGTTGCACGTGGGCATTAGGACCTGGCTCCCCATCCGAGGTGGGCCCCAGCAGCCACGACAAGATGCAGAGGTTCACTCTACAGCTTCGTTGCATCGTCTAGCCCAACAAGTTCAAGCCGGATCTGCCTCCATGTTACGACGGCACCCCCGACCCGGCCGAGTTCCTTCAGCTCTACGAGTTGAGCATCGAGGCATCAAGCGGTGATGAGAAGGTCATCGCGAGTTGGTTACCCATGGCTCTTAAGGATGGCGCGCGCTCGTGGCTCCTGAACCTCCCGGTGGGGTCGATCTCCTCCTAGGACGAGCTGCATGTGCGCTTCATCGTCAACTTCCAAGGCACCCACGACTACGCTCCCGCAGCTGGCGAGCTGGGACGCATCAAGGAACAACCAGGAGAGATGTTGCATAAGTACATCTAGCACTTCACCAACGTTCGCCTCAAGATCCCCAAGGTGTCGGACGAGGCCATCATCTCAGCGTTCACTGATGGCGTCTAGGATGTCAAGATGATGGAGGAGCTCGCCATACATCCTGTGCTCAGCTCTGGAGATGTTCAACATGGTGACCCAGTGCGCGAGGGCAGAAGAGGGTCACCTGTCACTCCTCAAGCTACCTGAAGCTGATCCTGAAGACAAGAAGGCCAAGGCGAAGGATGTGAAGCGCAAGGGCACGGATGTGCTCACAGCCGAGCCTGACATGAAGCGTGGCTGTGATCATCCTGAGTCCTCCAAGGGCAACCGCCTGTTCTGCATCTTCCACAACTGCACAACCACAACACCAACGACAGCCAAGAGCTCAGGGCTATCTACGACGGACGCCTTGGTCGACACCCCGAGCGCAAACCGTGGCTACGGCCGCAGAGGAGGCCGCGGGGGAGGCCGTTGGGACGATCATGGCCCTTGTTAGGGCTGGTGCGATTCTTGTGAAGACCGCTGGCAAGACCAGCCTCATGACGGCCCGTGGCGGGATCATCCTTGCAAGGACGGTTCTTAGGGCAATGCTGGCCTCCCTCCGCTGCCGCCGCCACCAAGAAGGAACGACGACCACAGTCAAGATGATGGGGCTGGGGGCTTCCAAGAGCCTCGAGCTATCGCCTGCATCCTGGAGGGTGCTCAGGCCCAGCCTCCCATCGCATCTTCAAGCAGTTCACTCTAGAGGTGAATGCGGCCCTCCCCAAGCTCGAGGCGGCGCGTCCGCTCAAGTGGTCCAAGTACAGTGTCACCTTTGATTCTTCGGACCAGCTCAAGTGCGTGGCCACCACAGGCGCGCTCCCCATGCTCTACTCACCTACCATCAGCAACGTTCTCGTTACCAAGGCACTCGTCGATGGCGGTGCTGGGCTCAACGTTCTCTCCGTCGAGACATTTGACAGGCTCCAGGTGCCGTATGACTAGCTTCAGACCACCAAGCCATTCTCAGGGGTGACCGACGGCTCCACGCACCCAATCTGGCAGATTCGTCTCCCCGTCACCTTCGGCAAGCCCGACAACTACTGCACCGAGCTCATCGACTTTGACGTTGCTCACATTCGCCTGCCGACAATGCCATCCTCAGGTACCCAGCTCTTGCAAAGTTCATGTCAACAATGTACCACGACTACAATGTCCTCAAGATGCCAGGAAGCAGCGACATCATCGCGGTCGCCTGCGATGAGAAAGATGCGGTATGCTCCCTCGAACGCGCCTACCAGGCTGTAGCGGTCGATGACTCGGATGGCGAAGGCGTCGTCCTTCCCCCTGAGGTTGCCCCCAGGAAGAAGAAGCAGCTCCTCCTCAAGGGCACTCAGGAGGCCAGCGAGCCAGATGGTCATGACTCCGTCCCCTCGCCCTCTACTGGGGTGCCTTTCCCTCTTGCATAGGAAGGCGCGCCCGGTGCCCCCCATCGGGTTGGGCTTGGGGGCTCTTCTCTGGAAGGCCTCCGACCTGGCCCTCGTCACGAGGGAGGCGTTCGGGCACCATGTGGAGGCGTGCTTCAACGCATGCTTCCGGGAGCAGGGCGTAGGGTGCGCGGCACCAAGCGCACAAGAGTTCATCTCTAGGGAGATCGAAGATCTTCAGGAGGCACGAGCGATGCAAGGCAAGCGACGACCCACACCGCCGAACGCAGCTGCTGCTCAGGACACGAGCGGCGAGCTGCGCGTCTACATCAACATCCCGGGCCTCAATAGAGTTGCTTCTCAGAAGCTCTTCTGGCCGTCCAACGTAGGCCGGTGTGGAGACCGCCCCCACAGCTACGCATGCATGCCATTCGCCCTGCTGGGCGCGGCTTCCTCACTCCAGCGGCGCATGCATGGTGTCATGGAATCTCATGAAGCCAGGTGCCAAGCAGTCCTGACAGGAGTCAGAGCCTCCGAAGGCCCCCGAGGGTCAGGAGCCTGCTGGCTCACGAGGAGCAACTTCTGCGGTGCATCACCAGCTACTTCAAGACTTCTACCCCAACGGTGCCAGGTGACTTTTTAGTTCGTTCAGTTGAGGGCCCCCCTTGGGCTGCATTATCCTCAAGCTATCTAGGTCCGCCCCATAGCGTGTATCCTTTTGCGCATCTATCAGAACTGATCTCACCACTTTTATGAGCTGCTTTACGCCATTATCGACATCATATCCATTGCCCTGTAATTCGCAAGGCCGCCCCACGTGCCCCCCCTCCCGCGCTACTAACCCGCCTTGAGTTCATTCTGATGTGAGGGCCGTCGGCACGACGCCTGTGCATGGGTCCATCCCTACAGTGCTGGAAAACCTGAGGGACCGAACTCTGGCTCGCGGCCGGCTCCACACAAGCCACCTCACCAGGTCCTCAGTACCTTCGTCCTCTCGCGGAAGGATCGTCGGCAGGTCAGCAGGGACTGTTATGTCATGCTTCCTTCGTCCAGCTAACCTGCAGGAATCCCTAGGCCCGGTGCGGCGAGTCATGATCCCTCTAGAGCGCCTTCATGAGGCCAACTGTCTCCTTCCTCCACTCAACTCGCTTGCGTGTTAAAGAGGGAGCCGCTGAAGATCGCGCCTCAGGGGCCCCTACTAGCCCACGAGCACTCACCCCTGGCCTTGTCCACGGCATCGCAATCTGACATACCAGCGGCGGCTGAGCTGCGCTCAAGAGTCGAGACCCGAGGATGTAGAGCCCCCAGAAGAGGGGAAGGGTAGGGGACAATTTGAGCCATGCTTAAGGATTGCCGCAGCCATGGAACGCTGCCAAACGTCACGCGAAGGTTGCCACTATAGTTTGAATACAAGCGTGGATCAAAAGATAAGTCCTTGAACGTGTGCATAGTGTTAATCTCGCAATTGACGTCACACCCCTCGCGACCTAGCTGGGGCAAGGATGCTTCCCTTTCAGTTCTTCGGGAGTTGCTTGCGATTCAAGGGGGACCTCCTGAGCATCGCGCCTCAGGGGCTCTCATCAGACCTTCGGCCTCTCACCTCCTGGTTTGGACCACGGCATCGCGACCTGGCATACTAGCGATGGCTAAAGCCTGCCTGGGGACTGGGTCCCGCAGACGTAGAGCGCTAAGCTACCGTCATAATGAAAGGGGGGACCATGCCTTAGCAAGAAACACTAGTGCAACATTAGTTGGAGAACGACAGTTACTAAGCAATAGCATTACATGTTTTTTACATGCCCCCATGGGGTTCATCATGACATGCTGCAAGGACGAAACAAAAGAGGGAATCCTAAGGGGAGCGCGGCCCCGATGGCTTCACCGGCGACGCCGGGCTGATGCCGTTTCCGAGGTGCGGGTGCGGTGGCTTGGCGGCTCATAGCTGACATCATCGCTCGAATCATGCTCAGAGGAGGCGTTGCTGCTATCTGAAGAAGCACTACCGCTGTCGGAGGAGTCGCTAGCAAGGCCAAGGGCAAGTTCACCGCCGGTGGCCCTATCGCCGCAACCTCCTCCATCAGGGCAGCACCCCAAGCGGCTGCCTTCCTCATCGAAGACCCTGAAGAGGAGCGTTGATGCCCCATTGTACGTGTAGTAGATGGCGTGGGTCCCCTTCGGGCAACATGCGCGGGCAATGGCGCCCCACCCGCGGGTCATGAAGGCGTTGCTGGCGTCCACGACCTCGACTTCACCTTCTGCAGCCAGGCCACAACATCCGTCGTGCTGCAGCCACAACTCAACTGGTCCTCTCAGCGGTATCGCCCCCACAAAGGGCCTCGGGAGGCGGATCCATGAGTGCGGCAGTGTTGTCGCCCACACCATGAACTCCTGGGCCTAGCCTTCGACGTGGGTCCGTGAAGGAGGCAGCCTTGCGGTTGCCACTCGCCTTCTTCCACAGCTCTGTTCATCGCGGCGCCGGTCATCTTGCGTAGGGCCCTGCGCGCGGGCATACAACGGAACCAGGAAGCCCGGCGGAGCCCGTTCATGCCAAGGCCGCGTCACCACGGCCTCGTCAACATCGCCCCAGTAGTGATCCGGCCTCTTCTTCGGCGGGATTAGCTCGAGTTCCAGCTCTGGGGCTTTTCCCTTCTCTGCCGCGTAGAACCTCCTGATCAGTGCCATGGATGCTCTGGCAAGACGGAGGCGCAAGGAGAAGGAGGAGCAAGGAGCAAGAATACGGAGATGAGCAGGGAGCTCCGCTCGCTCCCGCATTTATAGCCGGGGGAAGGTAAATCGTCGGCCTCCCACGATCCCTAGTAATGATGATTCTCTCTGCATGTAGCATGACAACAGAACGGTTGCCGAGGCAACATGGGGAAGCGGAGACGCCCACATCCCATCAAGCGCCATGCATCGTCTCGGTCCGCAGGCGATTGGGGCCTGCGGCATTCCGCACTTGCCCTTTGGCTTTGCCTCGAAGCCAAGTGCGAGCGCGCCTCGGACCCGGGGGTTTCTATCGGCGTTCTAGGAACCAGGGTACCCATACCTGCCTTCCTGCGGCCCACGACATGGCTTCATCGACGACGTGGTACGACCTAGCTTCGACTACGGCAAGGCAAGACCCTTGCGAGGGGCCAAGCCTCACGAGGCGGGCGACATCAAGCCCTCCCGAGGGAGCGGCCTCCTTAGGCTGCCTCCTGAGAGGAGCGGAGATTTCTATGAAAGACCCGGCCTCACGAGGCTGAAATGACATCAGCCATGACAACCAAGGCGAGGCGCACGCAGTGCATCAGGTTTCCTCTTTGGTGCAAAGGAGCCAATCGTAGGTGTGAAGTCCCAAGGAATCAGCCAATGGTTTCCATTTGCGTGCAATGAGACCAACACCACCAAAATGGCAGGATAGATGTGATCACCGAGCCCACCATGACGTCACGCTCAGAGGCTTTGCAGGCGAAGACCACCTTTCGTCAGGATTGGATGCACTTCTTGTTCCCCTTATAATTTGGCCGGCGTGGGATCCCTTCCCTCCTAAGTTCTGGGGGAAGAGGACCAAGGCCTCTAAAAATAGGGCCTAGCCACCACCATAGAGGGGTGGTCAATCGATCAGCTCACCAGATGATCAGCTCATAGAACCATGAAGAGCTCACCGCAAGAACACACCTCCTCAGGCTATTCATCCACTTGTACTAGTTCGTCCTTAGCCCATCACGAGGTCAATCCACCACAAAGCAGGAGTAGGGTATTACACCGCAAGGTGGCCTGAACCTGGGTACACTGATGTTTCTTTCTCTGTCGTGTTCATCGAGCTCGGTCATGAGAGCAGCGGACCGGGCGGCTTGAGAGGTTGAGTTCTTCCGACACGCCCTAGAGTTCGAACTTTTCTTGGGTCTGCGGAGCCCGGAATCCGACAGTTTGTGCTAGCCATCTTGTGGCACCTTGTTTAACTTATGTTTGTACTCAGATATTGTTGCTTCCACTGACTCATTTATGATCGAGCACTTGTATTCGAGCCCTCGAGGCCCCTGGCTTGTAATATGGTGCTTGTATGACCCATTTTTTTTAGAGTTGTGTTGTGATATCTTCCCGTGAGTCCCTGATGTTGATCGTACATGTTTGCGTGTATGATTAGTGTATGAATGAATCGGGGGCATCATAGTGTCGTTCGCCCTGACATAGTGCCCAAAGCCGGATAATCATGGATGCACCAAATTATAACAGCACACAAAAAGAAATCAGCTGGTGGGCTGCTATATATGTCTCGAGTGAGAACGCCCCTCCATAGCTGTTGAAGTTCCTCCACAAGAGGCTCCCTGAATAAATCAAAATCCTTTCCAGGACTTTTTGGACCTGGGACGAGCAAGGCCATCATGTAATTTGGTTTCTGGTGCAGACATTTGGAGGCATGTTGTAAGGGATAACAAGCACTGTCCACATGCTATATGTGACGCTCTGGTGGCCAAATGGGTTAAATCCATCTGTAGCTAAGCCAAGTCTAATGTTTCTCGGGTCAGCAACAAACTTTTTGTGTTTCTCATTGAAGCTTTTCCAGCCAATACCATGAGATGGATGGCTCATTACATTCTGATCTCTGTATTCCTGGTTCCTAGAATTCCACAATACACCTCTCTTGTTTCAGCATCATGAAACAACCTCTGCAATCTTGGTATAATTGGAAAATGTCTCAGAACATTATGAGGAATCCTCTTCACAGCATCTCTATCTTTCCATCTTGATGATTTGCATTTTGGGCATTCACTTAAGTTGCATAATCCTTCCGAAATAGAACACAATTATTCTTACAAACATGGATCATATCATATCCAATTCCAACTACACGAAGGAAATTCTTCATTTTACTGTAGGTGTGTTGCAGCTCTGATGCATCTGGGAAAGATTTGCGAAAAGTAGCGAACATCACATCGAATGATTTGTTGGTCATCCGCTCAGATGTCTTCACCTGAAGAAAGGTGACCATAGCTGAGAATACTGACAAATTATTTCCTACGGTGACAGCCACGTTGCATTGTTCCAAGATGCAGGCCCACCATTTTTCTTCTGCATGTGAAAGTTCACGAAATGCGCGAGCATTTCGTAGCATTGTTTCAATGTTGGTCAAACTCACTGGCTCCGCCACCACCACCTCCTCCTTCTCTTCCACCTAGGCATCAGGCAGATCAAGATGGTGATCTGCTGCTTCCACATACTCAGTAACATTGACGTTCAAAGCTTCACCATGATGAACCCACCTAGTATATGTGACCGACATCCCATACAAGTAGATGATTTTGCACAGTTGACTGGGGTCTAGTAAGTGAATTCATACAATAGCTACCCAGGCAGATCACATCTGATTTTGGACCACCGTACACAGCTCTAATAAAGTTCATGAAGTTTTCAACCCCCTCGACATATGCAGCGGAGAATCTTTGAGCAGAAGTTATCCCAGTCCTATCCATCTGTTAGACATACAAATTAGTTATTCTACTAGATATTATAGGAAAAACATATGTGCTTTTTTTTAGAATTCTAGAAAAAAAATACTTAGGTCGATGTCTAAATCTGTGGCAAGATATTTGGACAAGCAGATCTAAGTAACGAAATATATGTAAAGCTAATTTAGAAAACATATTTGATTTCTAAATTATGGCAGACTGTTTTAGCAGTCAATGAGGCTGAGCACATAGCCATCGAGAGCCATCTCAGCAACAAAGCTCGAGTATAAAATGGTATAGAGCTATTTCACCTAACAGATTGACTACTAGACCATGGCAATCTACGTCGCAATAAATATATGGCAGGATATTTTAGCAACTAATTGGGCGTGCCATGCCATCTCAGCTAAGCAGATAGAGTGCAGAACAAGGGAAGGAAGCTTCTTAAACAGAGCATATTGACTGTAAACTATTTCGGCAAACAGTGAGATTAGCAGCGCCTATTAGCTAGCATTCAGCGCTACTCCGACATGCACGGGGCCTTAGCCTAGAATGCGTGTACCATGGGAGAAGCTGACCGCCGTGCGTCTCCACAAGAACATCGCTAGCGGTGGCAGCGCGGCTAGGGGACAATAGTCTACGAGAGCGTATTGTGGGAGCGAGAGGATCGCCGTGTGTCCCCTCGACGAACCGTGACGCTGACGTATCGGCGCGGCAGCGAGGGCGGCTTTGGCAGAGCGAATGGAGTGGAGGGGGCCGGGGGGAGGTGGTTTGGGGTATATTATTGGCTAGTTGGTCA
>NC_041385.1:339020331-339026942 GCF_002162155.2 Triticum dicoccoides
AAGTGCAATCCCACGTGTCAGTGAAGAGGCAAGCCGAAGCGCGTTACATTTGTGTGAGCCGTGTGCAAGACCGGCCGTGTGAGGGGTGCAATGCGACCCTGATAGGCGTGCTGTGAGTGTACCACCTTTTTTCCTTTTAAACATGGTGCTTCGCGTGATCCATCGATACTACTACTAGTAATCCGGTAATCCCGACTAAAACGGCGCGGCCGAGTCTTTTCCCGTGCGATATGCTGGGAGGTTGGCTTAGTTGGTTTTTTTAGGATGAGTAATGCTACACCTAAGTAATCCCGATTACGTATTTTACGTAATGTGAAACCTGTGGGCTGTTGATTGGAGATTGGGGGAGGGAGGGGCCCACAACCATGAAAATCATGGGGGAGAGAGGCAATTTACGTTAACCCTTTCGTATGTTCCCGTAGATGTAGAAAGATGTGAAATGTGTGAATGAGTAGTGGACGTACTATTGGAGTGCCTAAGATAAATTGTGTATGTAGACCCTATGTGTTTATTTACTTCGCATGTTAGCTTTGTCTCGGGCCAAACCTTCTAAGTTTATACACACAAAAACGAATCATCATTCCATATATTTTCATACTCTTACAATATATCTTACTATTATAGTGAAAGTTCATATATACCGGACGAGATTCATGCCAACATGACATATTTTCATTACATTTAGAACTTTTATAGGACAGAAAAATAAAAGAAACCCGGCCCTAGACCTATTCTACGGCAGTGACAGGCGTCCTCCATCTTCCATCTCCATGTACGGGGGCGGGGTTCAAGACCTGTGAAGTGATGGTGCGGTCTTCGGCGAGGAAGACTACAACACGGGAGACTGACTGGCCAGTTGGAACATCATGACATTCCGCCTCCCATGCCCTACTCATCCTCGGAGGAGTTCTCGACCTCGGCGGAGCCAGTGGACATGAGGTCTATGATGATGGACATGGACGGTCTGTCGCTTCACATGCCACATGCGCCACCGTACATTGGACGGCGACAAGTAGGACACGTGGCTGACGGTGCTCCGGGAGTCAGCCGCCAGCGTGGCCACCGCTTATGCAGTCGCGCCCGCGTCCAGCTACACTGCTATTGCGTTGCGAGCGGTGACTTGAGCGAGGGCGGCAACCTCGAGCTTCATCCCCGAAGACAAGCTCTCCCGCAGACCGTTCATGCTCGCAGTCATGGCGAATGTGGTGCCAGGTAGCAGGAGGATGTGCTATGGTGTGGAGTTTAGCTGGGCATTGCCGCTATAAGTAACGTATTCTGGTTAGGCCAAGCGTCTGGGTGCGTCATTAAGTCACCGGAGTTGGTTCCTCGGGCACCAAGCCTCTTAATGATGGCATACGGACGGATAGCACGAATGCGGGCAGCTGGCGCTGGCTGGGAACGCACCGTGCGACAGCACGAGGGATGTGGGTTTTTGGTGTGCTAGGGTAGTTAGCTGGGTCGTGGCAATGCTGGAGATGCCCTTTGCTCACGTGCGATCCCCACATGTCATTGAAAAAGCAAGACGACCCGGCATGGTCTCAGGTCCTGGGGATGCAGTTGGCCGCACTAGAACACTTCGCACACGCGTCACGGCGCACGCGCACTTTGGCGCCCCATGCATCCTTGACGAGCCCGGTGTTGATTTGCTGGTCATGCCACAGTGCTAACTGCACCCTCGGCACCCTGAAGCCGAGCGTGTCCAATGAGCGTGTCGCCGTGTCCAGAGACGGTGCGGGAGCTACGCCACGTTGCTGGCCCCCACGACCCACATGAACGGTTGCCGATGGCGACGAGGTCATCGATCCGTCTCCAACGTATCTATAATTTTTGATTGTTCCATGCTATTATATTACCCGTTTTGGATGTTTATGGTCTTTGCTTTACACTTTTATATCATTTTTGGGACTAACCTATTAACCGGAGGCCCAACCCATATTGCTATTTTCTTGCCTATTTCAGTGTTTCGAAGAAAAGGAATATCAAACGGAGTCCAAACGGAATGAAACCTTCGGGAAATTTATTTTTGGAATGGAAGCAATCTAGGGGACTTGGAGTGCAAGTCAAGGAAGCTTCGAGGAGGCCGCGAGGCATAAGGGCGCGCCCACCCCCTGGGCGCGCCCTCCACCCTCGTGGGCCCCTCGTGGCTCCCCCGACTGACTTCTTTCACCTGTATAAGTCCATATACCCTAAAACCTTCGGGGAACACAATTGATCCGGAATTCCACCGCTGCAACCCTCTGTAGCCACCAGAAACCTCTTGGGAGCCTGTTCCGGCGCCCTGCCGGAGGGGGAATCCATCACCGGTGGCCATCTTCATCATCCCAGCACTCTCCATGACGAGGAGGGAGTAGTTCACCCTCGGGGCTCAGGGTATGTACCAGTAGCTATGTGTTTGATCTCTCTCTCTCTCTCTCTCTCTCTCTCTCTCTTGTTCCTGAGGTGATACGATCTTGATGTATCGCGAGCTTTGCTATTATAGTTAGATCTTATGATGTTTCTCCCCCTCTACTCTCTTGTAATGGATTGCGTTTTCCCTTTGAAGTTATCTTATCGGATTGAGACTTTAAGGATTTGACAACACTTGATGTATGTCTTGTCGTGCTTATCTGTGGTGATAATGGGATATTCATGTGATCTACTTGATGTATGTTTTGGTGATCAACTTGCGGGTTCAATGAACTTATGCATAGGGGTTGGCACAGGTTTTCGTCTTGACTCTCCGACAGAAACTTTGGGGCAATCTTTGAAGTACTTTGTGTTGGTTGAATAGATGAATCTGAGATTGTGTGATGCATATCGTATAATCATGCCCACGAATACTTGAGGTGACATTGGAGTATCTAGGTGACATTAGGGTTTTGGTTGATTTGTGTCTTAAGGTGTTATTCTAGTACGAACTCTATGATAGATCAAACGGAAAGAATAGCTTCATGTTATTTTACTACGGACTCTTGAATAGATCTATCAGAAAGGTAACTTTGAGGTGGTTTCGTACCCTACCATAATCTATTCGTTTGTTCTCCGCTATTAGTGACTTTGGAGTGACTCTTTGTTGCATGTTGAGGGGTAGTTATATGATCCAGTTATGTTATTATTGTTGAGAGAACTTGCACTAGTGAAAGTATGAACCCTAGGCCTTGTTTCCTACCATTGCAATACCATTTACGCTCACTTTTATCATTAGTTACCTTGCTATTTTTATATTTTCAGATTACAAAAACCTATATCTACCATCCATATTACACTTGTATCACCATCTCTTCGCCGAACTAGTGCACCTATACAATTTGCCATTGTATTGGGTGTGTTGGGGACACAAGAGACTCTTTATTATTTGGTTACAGGGTTGCTTGAGAGAGACCATCTTCATCCTACGCCTCCCATAGATTGATAAACCTTAGCTCATCCACTTGAGGGAAATTTGCTATTGTCCTAGAAACCTCTGCACTTGTAGGCCCAACAACGTCTATAAGAAGAAGGTTGTGTAGTAGATATCAAGCTCTTTTCTGGCGCCGTTGTCGGGGAGGTGAGTGATTGAAGGTATATCTTTATATCTTGCAATCGAATCTTTTTGTTTCTTGTTTTATCACTAGTTTACTCTATAAAAGAACATTACAAAAAAATGGAATTGAGGGTGCCTCATATGCTTCATCTTTTTAATGTCTTCCATGAAAATAAGGATTCCGATAATTGTGCTCAATTGCTAGAGGAAGAATGCATTAGAATGTTTGACACTAAATATTTGAATGATGAGCATGATTGCAATGTTGTTAGTATGTTTGATGAGCTCAATTGCTAGAGGAAGAATTAGTATGTTCCATGATGCTAATGATATGCAAAGCCACAAGCTTGGGGAAGCTATGTTTGATGAAGATGATATTTTTTGTCCCCCAAGTTTTGATGAGAATATTTATTATGATGAAAGAATGCCTCCTATTTATGATGATTATATTGATGAAAGTAGGTTTGGAAGAGTGTCAACTTTAGGAATTAATGATCCCACTATTTTGGAGGATGTTGAATCTTATTGTGATGAATATGAAAGTGGATTTGGAAGAGTGTCAACTTTATTTAGTGATGATTCCACTATCTTGGAAGAGGTTTCAATCGATTATGATGAGAACAAAGTTGCTACTTATGATGATTATTGTGATGAAACTTATGCTATAAAAAGTAGTGGTGATAAAACTTGTCATGATTATGATTACCCTTTTTCTGAACATTACTCTTTTAATGTGGAAACAATTTATAGTATTCGAGTCTCTTATGATACTCCCACTATTCCGAATAAGAAGAATTCTGCTTATGTGGAGAGTAGTAAATTTTCTATGATTGTAGATCATGAAAAGAATGCTTTGGGTGCTGGTTATATTTTTGAATTCATTCACGATGCTACTGAAAATTATTATGAGGGAGGAACATATGCTGGTAGGAATTGCAATAATATCAAGTTCCTCTCTATGTGCTTAAAATCTTGAAGTTATGCTTGTTTTGCCTTCCTATGCTAGCTGATTATTGTTCCCATAAGTTGTTTGCTTACAAAATCCCTATGCATAGGAAGTGGATTAGACTTAAATGTGCTAGTCATATGCTTCATGATGCCCCCGTTATGTTTCAATTCTTATCTTTTATGCGAGCATGAGTGTCATCATCATGCCTAGCTAGAAAGGCATTAAAGAAAAGTGCTTGTTGGGAGACAACCCAATATTTATCCTTACTGTTTTTGTGTGTTCACATGATTACGCTACTGTAGTAATCTTGTTTTATAGCTTTTGTTTCAATAAAGTGCCAAATAAGACCTTTAGGATAGCTTACGGTGATAGTTGTGTTGATCCTGCTGAAAATCAGAAACCTTTGCACCCAGTAAATTAATTTTGATAATTCACAGAAACGTGATTTTCATCTGATTCTTTTTGATCTGGATTGGTACACGAATTTCTTAGGAGTTCCTAGTTTGGTAGGATTTTTGGAGTTCCATAAGTATACGTTTGATACAGATTACTACAGACTATTCTGTTTTTGACAGATTCTGTTTTCCATGTGTTGTTTGCTTATTTTGATGCATCTATGAGTAGTATCGGAGGGTATGAACCATAGAGAAGTTGGAATACAGTAGGTATTACACCAATATGAATTTATAATGAGTTCATTACAGTAACTAAGTGGTGTTTTTATTTTCTTATACAAACGGAGCTTACAAGTTTTCTGTTGAGTTTTGTGTTGTGAAGTTTTCAAGTTTTGGGTAAAGATTCGATGGACTATGGAATAAGGAGTGGCAACAGCCTAAGCTTGGGGATGCCCAAGGCTCCCCAAGGTAATATTCAAGGACAATCAAGAGCCTAAGCTTGGGCATGCCCCGGATGGCATCCCCTCTTTCGTCTTCATCCATCGGTAACTTTACTTGGAGCTATATTTTTATTCTCCACATGATATGTGTTTTGCTTGGAGCGTCATGTTGTTTTATTTTGTTTTGCTTGTTGTTTGAATAAGATACCAAGATATGAAATTCTTAAATGTTAGATAATCTTCACCTAGTTGCACAATTATTTGTCTACTCATTGATCTTCACTTATATCTTTCGGAGTAGTTTGTCGTTTGCTCTAGTGCTTCACTTATATCTTTTAGAGCACGGCGGTGGCTTTATTTTTAGAAATTGTTAATATCTCATGCTTCACTTATATTATTTTGAGAGTCTCTTATAACAGCATGGTATTTGCTATGGTTATAAAATTGGTCCTAGAATGATGGGCATCCAAGTTGGGTATAATAAAAACTATCATAGAAGTGAATTGGATGCTATGATCAATTACATACTTGGTATAATTGTTTTGAGATATGGAGATAGTGATATTAGAGTCATGCTAGTTGGCTGATTATGAATTTAAAGAATGCTTGTGTTCAAGTTAGCAAGTCCCATAGCATGCACGCATGGTAAAAGTTGTGTAACAAATTTGAAACATGAGGTGTTCTTAGATTGTGCATCCTTATGAGTGGCGGTGGGGGATGAGCGATGGTCTTTTCCTACCAATCTATCCCCCTAGGAGCATGCGTGTAGTGCTTGGTTTTTGATGACTTGTAGATTTTTGCAATAAATATATGAGTTCTTTTGACTAATGTTGAGTCCATGGATTATACGCACTCTCACCCTTCCATCATTGCTAGCCTCTTCGGTACCGTGCATTGCCCTTTCTCACCTTGAGAGTTGATGCAAACTTCGCTGGTGCATCCGAACCTCGTGATACGATACGCTCTATCACACATAAACCTCCTTATATCTTCCTCAAAACAGCCACCATACCTACCTATTATGGCATTTCCATAGTCATTCCGAGATATATTGCCATGCAACTTTCCACCGTTCCGTTCATCATCATGACACACATTATCATTGTCATATTGCCTTGCATGATCATGTAGTTGACATCGTATTTGTGGCAAAGCCACCATGCATAATCTTTCATACATGTCACTCTTGATTCATTGCCCATCCCGGTACACCGCCGAAGGCATTCATATAGAGTAATATCTTGTTCTAGTTTTGAGTTGTAATTCATGAGTTGTAAAAGTGTGATGATCATCATTGTTATTAGAGCATTCCCCCCGCCCCCCCC
>NC_041385.1:339027079-339127632 GCF_002162155.2 Triticum dicoccoides
AAGAAAGGCCAAAAAGACAAAAAAGTGCCAAAGAAAAAAAAAGAAAGGCCAAAAGAAAAAAAAGGCCCAAAGAAAAAAAAGAAAAAAAGAAGAAAATAAAAATAAAAAGGAGGCAATGTTACTATCTTTTTCCACACTTGTGCTTCAAAGTAGCACCATGTTCTTCATATAGAGAGTCTCATATGTTGTCGCTTTCATATACTAGTGGGAATTTTTCATTGTAGAACTTGGCTTGTATATTCCTACGATGGGCTTCCTCAAAATGCCCTAGGTCTTCGTGAGCAAGCAAGTTGGATGCACACCCACTAGTTTCTTTTGTTGAGCTTTCATACATTTATAGCTCTAGTGCATCCGTTGCATGGCAATCCCTACTCCTCATGTTGACATCAATTGATGGGCATCTCCATAGCCCGTTGATTATCCTCGTCAATGTGAGACTTTCTCCTTTTTTGTCTTCTCGACACAACCTCCATCATCATATTCTATTCCACCCATAGTGCTATATCCATGGCTCACGCTCATGTATTGCGTGAAAGTTGAATTTTTTTGAGATTATTTAAGTATGAAACAATTGCTTGGCTTATCATCGGGGGTGTACAAGATGCGAGCATTTTTGTGTAACGAAATGAAGCATAGCCTAACTATATGATTTTGTATGGACAAACTTTCTTTAGCCATGTTATTTTGAGAAGTCACGATTGCTTTGATTAGTATGCTTGAAGTATTACTATTTCTTATGTCAATGTAAACTATTATTTTGAATCATTTGGATCTGAACATTCATGCCACAATAAAGAAAATTACATTGAGAATTATGCTAGGTAGCATTCCACATCAAAAATTCTGTTTTTATCATTTACCTACTCGAGGACGAGTAGGAATTAAGCTTGGGGATGCTTGATATGTCTCCAACGCATCTATAATTTTTGATTGTTCCATGCTATTATATTACCCGTGTTGGATGTTTATGGGCTTTACTTTACACTTTTATATCATTTTTCGGACTAACCTATTAACCGGAGGCCTAGCCCATATTGTTGTTTTCTTACCTATTTCAGTGTTTCAAAGAAAAGGAATATCAAACGGAGTCCAAACGGAATGAAACCTTCGGGAAATTATTTTTGGAACGGAAGCAATCCAGGGGACTTGGAGTGCAAGTCAGGGAAGCTTTGAGGAGGCCATGTGGCAGGGGGCGTGCCGACCCCCCTGGGCGCGCCCTCTGCCCTTGTGGGCTCCTCGTGGCTCCCTGACCGACTTCTTTCGCCTATATAAGTCCATATACCCTAAAACCTTCGGGGAACACAATATATCGGGAGTTCCGCCGCCTCAAGCCTCTGTAGCCACCAAAAACCTCTCGGGAGCCCATTCCAGCGCCCTGCCAGAGGGGGAATCCATCACCGGTGGCCATCTTCATCATCCCGACGCTCTCCATGACGAGGAGGGGGTAATTCACCATCGGGGCTGAGGGTATGTACCAGTAGCTCTGTGTTTGATCTCTCTCTCTAGTGTTCTTGAGGTGATACAATCTTGATGTATCGCGAGCTTTGCTATTATAGTTGGATCTTATGATGTTTCTCCCCCTCTACTCTCTTGTAATGGATTGAGTTTTCCTTTTGAAGTTATCTTATCAGATTGAGTCTTTTAGGATTTGAGAACACTTGATGTATGTCTTGTCGTGCTTATCTGTGGTGACAATGGGATATTCACGTGATCTACTTGATGTATGTTTTGGTGATCAACTTGCGGGTTCAATGAACTTATGCATAGGGGTTGGCACATGTTTTCATCTTGACTCTCCGGTAGAAACTTTGGGGCACTCTTTGAATTACTTTGTGTTGGTTGAATAGATGAATATGAGATTGTGTGATGCATATCGTATAATCATGCCCACGGATACTTGAGGTGACATTGGGGTATCTAGGTGACATGAGGGTTTTGGTTGATTTGTGTCTTAAGGTGTTATTCTAGTACAAACTCTATGACAGATCGAACGGAAAGAATAGCTTCATGTTATTTTACTTCGGACTCTTCAATAGATCGACCAGAAAGGATAACTTTGAGGTGGTTTCGTACCCTACCATAATCTATTTTTTTGTTCTCCACCATTAGTGACTTTGAAGTGACTCTTTGTTGCATGTTGAGGGATAGTTATATGATCCAGTTATGTTATTATTGTTGAGAGAACTTGCACTAGTGAAAGTATGAACCCTAGGCCTTGTTTCCTACCATTGCAATACCGTTTACGCTCACTTTTATCATTAGTTACCTTGCTATTTTTATATTTTCAGATTACAAAAACCTATATCTACCATCCATATTGCACTTGTATCACCATCTCTTCGCCGAACTAGTGCACCTATACAATTTTCCATTGTATTGGGTGTGTTGGGGACACAAGAGACTCTTTGTTATTTGGTTGCAGGGTTGCTTGAGAAATACCATCTTCATCCTACGGCTCCCATGGATTGATAAACCTTAGGTCATCCACTTGAGGGAAATTTGATATTGTCCTACAAACCTCTGCACTTGGAGGCCCAACAACGTCTACAAGAAAAAGGTTGTGTAGTAGACATCATTCATGGGCCAGCTCCTCCATTGGACTAGTATGTGGCACGTCATCTTGACAGGTGTGCCCCACATGTCGGTTTCCCTGTTTTCCCGGCCAAATTCGAGCGTCAGTGCTCCGCATTGCGCATTAGGCACAGAACAGGTGGTTTTTGTGCCCTGGTTCAAATGTGGTACAGTACCAAGTTGTTACCCTAGCCCCAAATGTGGTGGTTTTGGGTACAGTACCACCGTTTTCCTTTTCAACTAGTGAAGCGTAACACTTGATTAAGTAGTCAGATGTTGTGCTAATGTAGGTGTCCGACTGTTTGAAGGAATAATTGAGGTGGGCCTGGTCCGTGCCCGCATTTAGGGGTCCAACTTACCATCTTCCGCTAGTAGTAACTATACTAGTCCCTGCGTACTCCCTCTATTTTTATTTACTCCGCATTTTAGCTCTGCTCAAAGTCAAACTTTATAAACTTTGACAAAGTTTATAGACAGAAATAATAACATATACAATAACAAATCAATACCACTAGATTCGTGATTGAATATACTTTCACATCATATAGACTTGCTATTGTAAATGTTCATATTTTTCTATAAATTTGATCAAATTTTATGAAGTTTGATTTTAGTCAAACCTAATATGCAGAGTAAATAAAAACAGAGGGAGTATCTTACTCTGTGACCAAGACAGAAGGGAAAACAAGACAACTGAATGTTTATGTGCGCTGTTCAAGTATAAGCATGTGGCGTTGTGTCACATCCCTAGCTGCTGGTAGTGCTCTAGGCTAGCTTCATGTTTGCATCATGTTTAAATTTTTGCCTAAAATTGAAATGGGGATGTTCAAACCCTAGCATTAAATCAACTCAACTAGGGTGAATTAAAATCTTTTCAATAAACCCAAAAGGTTCCTAAGAAAAGTTCATGATTTCTGGTTAAGGTGGAAACCTCTGCCAAAAATGATGATTATATTCTTAGGTCATTTTTGGATTTTTGAATTAAATCATATTGTATTTGACTTTGGGCATTTAAATACTATAAATAATTTAAATGTTCAAATAAATGTTGGAAAATTGTAGGGGTCACTGAAATAATTCAGAAAACACCCATAACTGTTTCCAGGATTTTATAAAATGATTTGATATTTTAAATCAAATCAAAAACAAATTGCAGAAAATAGAAAAGATAAAACAGAACAGAATTATAAAAGAGAGGAGAGAAACCTTACCTGGACCTTACCTGGCAGCCACCCACAGCCCAACACTGTGCAGCCCATGCAGGCCCAGCCCACCTCCTTCCCCCCTTGTCCTCTTCCTCCTCTGCCAGGAGGACGAACAGAGGCGAGGCGTGGCGCTCGCCGACGCTGCCTCGGCCACCTCCTGCTTCCCCCCCTAGCCGCCTCCTGCTTCCTCTCGTTGCCCTGGACCCCGTCCGCGACGCCACGCACCCCCCAGGCCTCTCACTCCCTCCCCGAGCTCCTCTCCTCCTCTGGCTCTCTCGCGCGCAGCCACCGAACACACCCGCCGCCGCCGACGAGCTCTCTCGTGGCCACCGGCCACCCCTAGCCTCTCCGACACACCCACGAGCTCCGCCTCGACCCCCTCCTTCCTCCCCACCGACCCACGGCCCTCCGGAAGCCCTGCAACGCCGCCACCATCGCCGTTCCGTCGCCGGCCACCGAAGCTCCCCTCCGTCGATTCGCCGGACCCCGTGCCTCCCCTGCCTCGCCAGCAGCACCAGAAGAACCGCGGTGAGCCCTCAACTCGATTCCCCCTCTCCCCGTGCCCCACCTCCCTCTCTAGCTAGCCCCACCACTTTGCCCGAGAATCTCTCGCCGCCGGCCATGGCGTGGCCGTGGCCACAGCCACCCCAGCTCGTATCCGAGGCCACTGTCGTGCTCACCGTGATCTCAGGAGTCCGTAGCACGCCCCAGCTCCTCCTGCCGTGCTCCCTAACCCCGACCCCGAGATTGCCCGAACTCCGGCAGCCGCAAAAGAGGTCGCCGCCGGCAGCTCCGGCCACCCCAGCCTCCGCCACCGCCACCGTTGGATGCGCCACTCCACCCTCTCCCCGTAGCTGCTTCCTGTGCGCCAAAAGAGCCCCTGTAGTTGGTTTCCGACGCGCACCACCGCGTCTGGCCTCGCCGGCGTCAAGCCGCCGGTGGGTCTGACCACGTTGACCACGGCGGGACCCCTCCCCCTCTCTGGGTCGATGACAGGTGGGGCCAGCCCCCCCCTGTTAATTAGTTTAACTATTTTATCTTAACTACCCCCTCTGCTGACACTGACAGGTGGGCCCCCGCCATCAGGTGATTAGCTTAAGCTAATCACCACCTAATCTAACCCCAGAGCCACTGACATGTGGGCCCTAGTGCCCTAATCTTTAATTAAATTAAACTAACCCCCCTGTCTAACCTGTGTCACTGACGTGTGGCCCCCACACGTCAGGTTTGACCCGGGGCAGCCCTGTTGACTTGCTGATGCAAGCATGACGCAGTGCTGATGTCATAACTCATTTTCTGGATTTAATTTAATTCTGAAATTCCAGAAAATTGTATAAACTTCAATAATTCATAGAAAATTAACCGTAACTCCAAATTAAATAATTTATATATGAAAAATTATCAGAAAAATTCAAGGAATCCATCTGTACCATTTTCATGCATGTTAGAACAACTTATAGGTGCTGTTTAGCACAAATCAATTAAAGGGCATTTATTTAATCACATATGGAGTTTGAATTTGAATTTTATATTCAAACCAACTTCATTTAATCTGGTTTTAGTTGCATTAGCCCAAAACACATTCATTTTGCCATGTCATGATCATGCATCATATTGTGCATTGCATTGATTGTGTTCCCTTCTGTGTTGCCGGTATTTGTCCCCTCCCGATAGACGTGATACCGATGATGTGATCGTTGACACTGATGAAGACTCAATGTTATCTTCAGAAGTGCCAGGCAAGCAAAACCCCCTTGTTCATTCCGATAAAATCCCACTCTCTCGCTCCTGCTCTCTTTTACTGCATTAGGACAACAACGACATATTTGTTACTTGCTGCGGTAGGTGAACCCCTTTATCCTTTGCATGACCTGTCATTGCCACAGTAAATAGATGAAACCCACTAGTATGAGTAGGAATTGTTTGAGCCCTGTTGTGCCTACTCATTCATGTTTGTTTGTCATGCCTGCTACTGCTTAGAGTTGAGTCAGGTCTGATTCATCGGGGATGAATTAGAGGCGTGTGAACATGTCCTACTGTGTGTGAGCTAAGTGTGTGAACACGATTTGGTAAAGGTAGCGGTGAGAGGCCATGTAGGAGTACATGGTGGGTTGTCTCATTGAAGCCGTCCTCAGGAACTGAGTTCTGTGTTTGTGATCCATGATTCAGCTACTACCATACATTGGGCCCTGAAATATGACCCCGCTCGACTTCTTATTCACCCTTGTCCTCTGTCCAGGAGTTGCAAGTAGTTTCTGGTGTTTGTAGTATGCTGGAGGCCGTGGACAACGCTGACCGTAGGGGTGGGCTGTGATGCGGTAGGCACGTGGCCGGGTATACCGGGCGCCCGTTTGGTGTCACGGAACCCTGTTCACATCGTTTGGGGCTGTGAGCGAAACTCCGGCCGGATCTCCTCATGGATGGAACCCGAATAGGCGATAAACCTGGACTAGAGACTTGAGTGTTTAGGTAGGTCGTGGTCTACACCCACGTCGGCTTTCGCTTGAAGTCTGCCGAGCACATGTCATGTGCAGACGCTAAGTGGTGGAAACATGTATGAAGAAGTACACCCCTGCAGGGTTAACATCATCTATTCGAATAGCCATGTCCGCGGAAAAGGACTTCTGGGTTGCTTATATCAGTTCATAGACAAGTGAAAGTGGATACTCTAAAATACGCAAGATAAGCGTGAGTGCTATGGATGGCGTTCTCGTAGGGAGACGGGAGCGGATCCATAGTGGTGTATTGATATGGTGAATATGTGGACTCGTGTGCGCCACCTCAAAAGAGTTACTTGCAGTCGTAGTTCAGGATAGCCACCGAGTCAAAGCTGGCTTGCTGCAGTTAAACCCCACCATCCCTTTGTTGATAATGATGCATATGTAGTTAGTTCTGATGTAAGTCTTGCTGGGTACATTTGTACTCATGTTTGCCTATTTTATGTTTTTGCAGAGAGACTTCGGTCTCACTAGTAGTTCCACGTGGACTTCGACGTTTAGCTTGTTACCTCAGCTACGATCTTGTGCCCTCGGCAGGATCTGATAGATAGTCAGGCTTCTCAGCCTTTTTCATTTATAGATGTCTGTACCCAGACATGATAGCTTCCGCTTGTGCTTTGACTTGTATGCTCTGATTGTTGGGTCATGAGACCCCTGTTTGTAATATCTTGCTCCTCGGAGCCTATTGAATAAGTACTTGTGTCGTAGAGTCATGTTGTGATGCTTCGTTGTATTTGCACATATCGAGCATATTGTGTGTATGCTACTGAAATGCTTGGTATGTGTGGGATCTGACTACCTAGTTGTTTATCTTTAGTAGCCTCTCTTACCGGGAAATGTCTCCTAGTGTTACCGCTGAGCCATGGTAGCTTGCTACTGCTCTGGAACACTTAGGCTGGCCGGCATGTGTCCTTCTTCGTTCCTGTGTCTGTCCCTTCGGGGAAATGTCACGCATTGAGTACCGGAGTCCTGTTAGCCCGCTACAGCCCGGTTTACCGGAGTCCTGCTAGCCCAGTGCTACAGCCCGGACCCACTTGCTGATGACCGACACGTTCGATGCTGGGTCATGGATGCCTGTCCCTGTAAGTCTGTGCCACTTTGGGTTTACGACTAGCCATGTCAGCCCGGGCTCTTTATCATATGGATGCTAGTGACACTATCATATACGTGAGCCAAAATGCGCAAACGGTCCCGGGCAAAGGTAAGGCGACACCGTGGGGATACCGTGCATGAGGCCGCAAAGTGATATGAGGTGTTACCGGCTAGATCGATGTGACATTGAGTCGGGGTCCTGACAGCGTTGGTATCAGAGCTTGACTGCCTGTAGGATTACCAAGCCAAACTGGTCGAAGTTGAGTCTAGAAATTCTTTAGTTATATAAGGGAATTGATTGTGGGATGGAACGTAAGGCTCTTTTTACTCCTTATACCTCATGCCCTTCTGATCTGAGTCATCTTATCTTTCCTACGGGGTTAAGGAACTAGGTCTTCTCATCTATCTATCAGGATCACGTGTTACTAATCAGTAGACTTATAAGATTGTTGGATTTAAGTCTCAGTTCAGTTCCTACTACTTCCGTATGTTAATTGTTGATCTCGGAACCTTGATATTGTGCTTCTGAGTGGTTATGCCACCATTTTTGTGATTGTCTCAAATCTTTTTGAGCAATTATAGCCGTTATGCTGTCCGAGTCATCCCAGGTTTCTAAATAGTCCGATGCATTTGCAAATCCCTTCCTTCTGTTTCCGATGTTCCCATGGGCCAGATTAACCACACTAATCGGTGTGTTGAGGTAATTATTGCCTCGACATATATGTTGGAATTATTATTATGACCCTAAGTGCTTAGGGGATCATCTAGTGGTCTAGCCATGATTTGTGTCCTAGTGTGAAGATTCTGGCCTTTACTCTCGGAAGCATCCCGTGATGCTACTTAGTAGTAGGTATTCTACTCCTGGGTTCTGAACCCGAGATTCACTCTACCTACTTCATGTTGATAGTAATTGCTAGTGCCTTTAGGATATTAGCAACCTTTGCGATAGTCCTTGGAGTCCGTGGTATCTTCTTCTTCCAAATACCATGAACTACTTATGGCAGATGTTTATTGGATCAAAAAAAAATCACAATTAGAGTACTCTTGAGGAGTTCTCCATTCATAAATCGTGACTCTGCCAGTTCTACCTTTCTGCATGGGTTATCCGGAAGAATTATGTTGAACTCGGTTCGACATACTAATTTATGCATCCACAACTCAGAAAGTTATATGTTCCTTTGAGTTGTCCCTCTTTAGTTGTCTACTGACCTTCGTCTATCAATTGATAGTCAAGAGTATGCGCGCGTTCGTTTGTCGATGTCTATTACTCTTGTGGCCCGTCAAGCCATTCCGTCCTAAATGACTAGGAGAAACAAACTCCAGTACCTCATCCATATTAGGATTGGGTCAAAGTAGTTGTGTTCCGCAGATCAAGTTACAATCCAGCTTCTGGTCTGCTCTACCCTGAAGTATTACCTTCTTTATGACAGGAATTTCATGAGAATTGCACCACCTTTTGTGAATTCTTGACATAGTGATACTTCTCGCCATCCTTCTTCATTCCTCGGTTCCGTGTTGATGCAACCGGAATACCGACAAATGAATTGTGATGTGTGAAATCAATATTCCTAGCAACCTCGTTGCTTGGTAGTTAAAAGATAAATAATTTTATTCTTAGTATGTTGGTTATTGAATCACCATTCTAAGATTGATTGTGCTACCTAGTCCTTATTTCCTGGTGCACTCTTTGATTGATGAGTTAGGATTTGTCAAGTCCTCGCTCATTTGATCATATCATCTTGCCCTGAAAAGCAAGATTGTTCTCGAGCTTAGTAACATATCGGTGGTTCGTGATTTTCCGAAGATCTTCTCGGAAGTACTACCAGGTCGTCACCTGACCGTTATGTTGAGCCCGTGATCAAGTTGGTTTCTTATGAACCACCTTCTTTCCAAGAATCGGTGTTAGATATCCCTGAGCTAGTTGGTTAAGCTGGACAACAACTTGGAGAGTTGGAAGATAAAAGCTTGCCTGACTTAGTTCGTTCCAAAGGGATATTCTTGTGTAGTGTGTGTTGAAGAAAGATGATATCTTCATCGATTGGTCCCTGTGATCAGTTGTTGGACCTATTGTCTTATCAATCCTTTGATTTGAGTGTGGGCTATCGTCAAATCAAATCAGTACCAATGATGCTCGTAATGTTGTCTTATTCGTGGTTGATCCCTCGAGCATACACCATTATATCTTTGGTCTGACCAATGCTATCACCATGTTCACACGATGGTGGAAGTCCAGTGATATGGAAATTCCGATGAGTTGTTGTTGAGCCCATTGACAACATTCTTATCTTCCCCATGATTTTGTTGAACATTAAGCTAGTGTTGGAAACTTTTGAAAGCATTTCTTCATGCTAACTCATGAAGTATTTGTTTGATGAAAGGAGTGACTTCCTCTTATACACGTGCATTTGGTGAAAGTTGCCGCCGTGGATTTGAGAAAGTTAGTTTTGCTTTCTCTGGAATCATCCCAAGTCAGTCATGCATACGTGCAAAGTATTCTGTGGTCTGGAGACTTGCAACCTTCATTCCATATGTGTTCCGAGCACACCAAGCCACTGATTGATTTGTTCAAGGAGAAGAAGTTCCTTCTTAAGAGTATACCTTATGCAAGGATTTTGATATCCTCGTTGATGGTTCCCCACCTGAACTCGGTAGTGTTGTATTATAAGACTACCACGTGGTCATGCTTGTCTGGGACAGCATGTTCACATGTTTGTAGCAGAACCAGCTCATGTTTTGGAGCTTGCTATCGTAGTTCATCTCCCGAGAATCCCGCAACGTCATCTCGTCGATTTGTGTTGCAAACTTTCATTTTTCTTCCTAGACTCGATGAGTCTGGAATAGCCGGACACCAACCAGATCTGAATCTCAGGTAGATATGATGGTTTGGAACATTTCCCAAGAACTATAATATCGGTCTCTCGATAACCGGTAAAGTGGATGTCGTGGCCAACACACCCAGCCGGAAGACCTATTATTGTAGTATCTTGTTTGAGGAAGTTGGCCACCTCCCCATAAGGACTTCATAGGATTTACCTCCGTAACTGTTCCTTATGGATTCTATTGCTCCCGAAGTCCGACCTTTTACTTGATGTTCTAGTTACCAAACCATTTCAATGATTGGATTACACTAGCACATCAAGGAGAACATTAGAAGCGGAGTGCTAAATGTCTCTCGATCGATCATCCAGATTTTATCTCCTTGGCCTCGCTAAGGTGAAATCTGAGAAAGTGTTATCTTCCTTTGCATCTGCATCGTCCATCGCTATTCATCATGGTAGTATGTTGTGTTGTCAGCACCCTTGACGCGGTTGTTGATAAAACCTTGATGATTGTGGAAATGCTCAAGTTCTTGAGAGCACGCACAAGCGCTACGTCTTATCATCGGCACTAGCTGGGATTGCCCCAGATTTCCTCGGTTATGCTATAACCACTCCAACAGTGAATTCACTCTCTATTGTTGGGTTCTTCCCCAGTTACCAGAATCATTCCCAGCATTTGCATTTTGTTCCTAGCTTGCACCGCCAATGTGCCATTCTACCATGGGTCTCTTCCATTTCCGGTGATAAGCAAATTCATCCATTACGTTGTCTTCAACAAGGTAATCCACATCATCCAAGTCCGAGTATGCCATTCTACCGACCCCCTCCAAACGATCGCTCGAGAATTGTCTTAGGCTGGTTCAAAGAGTTTCAATGATCTATGAATCAAAAGTAATTCTTTTTGCCACTTAAGGAAATATCTCTACGAGTCACCTTCCCTAAGGTGTATCGTTATGGTATTATGGCAACTCAACTCCTCGCTACGTGGACAATCGTTTACCACCTTCTTAGGTGTGGAATCGTTGTCTACCTAGTGAACCTTCGTCATCCGTTTCTTTCCACCCCTCTTGATGTGTATCTCGTGTCTAAACCCGAGAGATGGTCCTATGTCTCATTCCGTGAGTTGTTCGATCTTCGAGAAGATCGACCCTTCTAGGGTCTTTCCTTTCCCCTCGTGGTCATGATAGCTGGAGTTCTCAGAGCAAGATGACAAGACAAAGTTGGTGTTCAACTCAACGTTCATTTGAAGTGCAACCTGGATCGTGAAGATTGTGCTAGTTTGCGTTCCCCTTTCACCCTGCCCTACGCTTGAATCTCGAGACGAGATTCTTGTTTAGTGGGGGTGAGTTGTCACATCCCTAGCTGCTGGTAGTGCTCTAGGCTAGCTTCATGTTTGCATCATGTTTAAATTTTTGCCTAAAATTGAAATGGGGATGTTCAAACCCTAGCATTAAATCAACTCAACTAGGGTGAATTAAAATCTTTTCAATAAACCCAAAAGGTTCCTAAGAAAAGTTCATGATTTCTGGTTAAGGTGGAAACCTCTGCCAAAAATGATGATTATATTCTTAGGTCATTTTTGGATTTTTGAATTAAATCATATTGTATTTGACTTTGGGCATTTAAATACTATAAATAATTTAAATGCTCAAATAAATGTTGGAAATTGATAAGGGTCACTGAAATAATTCAGAAAGTACCCATAATTATTTCCAGGATTTTATAAAATGATTTGATATTTTAAAACAAATCAAAAACAAATTGCAGAAATAGAAAAATATAAAACAGAATAGAAATAAAAGAGAGGAGAGGAACCTTACCTGGACCTTACCTGGCAGCCACCCACAGCCCAACACTGTGCAGCCCACCTGCGCAGGCCCAGCCCACCTCCTTCCCCCCTTGTCCTCTTCCTCCTCTGCCAGGAGGACGAACAGAGGCGAGGCGTGGCGCTCGCCGACGCTGCCTCGGCCACCTCCTGCTTCCCCCCCTAGCCACCTCCTGCTTCCTCTCGTTGCCCTGGACCCCGTCCGCGACGCCACGCACCCCCCCAGGCCTCTCACTCTCTCCCCGAGCTCCTCTCCTCCTCTGGCTCTCTCGCGCGCAGCCACCGAACACACCCGCCGCCGCCGACGAGCTCTCTCGTGGCCACCGGCCACCCCTAGCCTCTCCGACACACCCACGAGCTCCGCCTCGACCCCCTCCTTCCTCCCCACCGACCCACGGCCCTCCGGAAGCCCTGCAACGCCGCCACCATCGCCGTTCCGTCGCCGGCCACCGAAGCTCCCCTCCGTCGATTCGCCGGACCCCGTGCCTCCCCTGCCTCGCCAGCAGCACCAGAAGAACCGCGGTGAGCCCTCGACCCGATTCCCCCTCTCCCCGTGCCCCACCTCCCTCTCTAGCTAGCCCCACCACTTTGCCCGAGAATCTCTCGCCGCCGGCCATGGCGTGGCCGTGGCCACAGCCACCCCAGCTCGTATCCGAGGCCATTGTCGTGCTCACCGTGATCTCAGGAGTCCGTAGCACGCCCCAGCTCCTCCTGCCGTGCTCCCTAACCCCGACCCCGAGATTGCCCGAACTCCGGCAGCCGCAAAAGAGGTCGCCGCCGGCAGCTCCGGCCACCCCAGCCTCCGCCACCGCCACCGTTGGATGCGCCACTCCACCCTCTCCCCGTAGCTGCTTCCTGCGCGCCAAAAGAGCCCCTGTAGTTGGTTTCCGACGCGCACCACCGCGTCTGGCCTCGCCGGCGTCAAGCCGCCGGTGGGTCTGACCACGTTGGCCACGGCGGGACCCCCCCCCTCTCTGGGTCGATGACAGGTGGGGCCAGCCCCCCCCTGTTAATTAGTTTAACTATTTTATCTTAACTACCCCCTCTGCTGACACTGACAGGTGGGCCCCTGCCATCAGGTGATTAGCTTAAGCTAATCACCACCTAATCTAACCCAGAGCCACTGACATGTGGGCCCTAGTGCCCTAATCTTTAATTAAATTAAACTAACCCCCCTGTCTAACCTGTGTCACTGACGTGTGGCCCCCACACGTCAGGTTTGACCCGGGGCAGCCCTGTTGACTTGCTGATGCAAGCATGACGCAGTGCTGATGTCATAACTCATTTTCTGGATTTAATTTAATTCTGAAATTCCAGAAAATTGTATAAACTTCAATAATTCATAGAAAATTAACCGTAACTCCAAATTAAATAATTTATATATGAAAAATTATCAGAAAAATTCAAGGAATCCATCTGTACCGTTTTCATGCATGTTAGAACAACTTATAGGTGCTGTTTAGCACAAATCAATTAAAGGGCATTTATTTAATCACATATGGAGTTTGAATTTGAATTTTATATTCAAACCAACTTCATTTAATCTGGTTTTAGTTGCATTAGCCCAAAACACATTCATTTTGCCATGTCATGATCATGCATCATATTGTGCATTGCATTGATTGTGTTCCCTTCTGTGTTGCCGGTATTTGTCCCCTCCCGATAGACGTGATACCGATGATGTGATCGTTGACACTGATGAAGACTCAATGTTATCTTCAGAAGTGCCAGGCAAGCAAAACCCCCTTGTTCATTCCGATAAAATCCCACTCTCTCGCTCCTGCTCTCTTTTACTGCATTAGGACAACAACGACATATTTGTTACTTGCTGCGGTAGCTGAACCCCTTTATCCTTTGCATGACCTGTCATTGCCACAGTAAATAGATGAAACCCACTAGCATGAGTAGGAGTTGTTTGAGCCCTGATGTGCCTACTCATTTATGTTTGTTGTCATGCCTGCTACTGCTTAGAGTTGAGTCAGGTCTGATTCATCGGGGATGAATCAGAGGCGTGTGAACATGTCCTACTGTGTGTGAGCTAAGTGTGTGAACATGATTTGGTAAAGGTAGCGGTGAGAGGCCATGTAGGAGTACATGGTGGGTTGTCTCATTGCAGCCGTCCTCAGGAACTGAGTTCTGTGTTTGTGATCCATGATTCAGCTACTACCATACATTGGGCCCTGAAATATGACCCCGCTCGACTTCTTATTCACCCTAGTCCTCTGTCCAGGAGTTGCAAGTAGTTTCTGGTGTTTGTAGCTTACTGGAGGCCGTGGACAGCGCTGACTGTAGGGGTGGGCTGTGATGCGGTAGGTACGTGGCACGGTGTACCGGATGCCCGTTTGGTATCTCGGGAACCCTGTTCACATCGTTTGGGGCTGTGAGCGAAACTCCGGCCGGATCTCCTCATGGATGGAACCCGAATAGGCGATAAACCTGGACTAGAGACTTAGGTGTTTAGGTAGGTCGTGGTCTACACCCACGTCGGCTTTCGCTTGAAGTCTGCCGAGCACATGTCGTGTGCAGACGCTAAGTGGTGGAAACATGTATGAAGAAGTACACCCCTGCAGGGTTAACATCATCTATTCGAATAGCCGTGTCCGCGGAAAAGGACTTCTGGGTTGCTTATATCAGTTCATAGACAAGTGAAAGTGGATACTCTAAAATACGCAAGATAAGCGTGAGTGCTATGGATGGCGTTCTCGTAGGGAGACGGGAGTGGATCCATAGTGGTGTATTGATATGGTGAATATGTGGACTCGTGTGCGCCACCTCAAAAGAGTTACTTGCAGTCGTAGTTCAGGATAGCCACCGAGTCAAAGCTGGCTTGCTGCAGTTAAACCCCACCATCCCTTTGTTGATAATGATGCATATGTAGTTAGTTCTGATGTAAGTCTTGCTGGGTACATTTGTACTCACGTTTGCCTATTTTATGTTTTTGCAGAGAGACTTCGGTCTCACTAGTAGTTCCACGTGGACTTCGACGTTTAGCTTGTTACCTCAGCTACGATCTTGTGCCCTCGGCAGGATCTGATAGATAGTCAGGCTTCTCAGCCTTTTTCATTTATAGATGTCTGTACCCAGACATGATAGCTTCTGCTTGTGCTTTGACTTGTATGCTCTGATTGTTGGGTCATGAGACCCCTGTTTGTAATATCTCACTCCTCGGAGCCTATTGAATAAGTACTTGTGTCGTAGAGTCATGTTGTGATGCTTCGTTGTATTTGCACATATCGAGCATATTGTGTGTATGCTACTGAAATGCTTGGTATGTGTGGGATCTGACTACCTAGTTGTTTATCTTTAGTAGCCTCTCTTACCGGGAAATGTCTCCTAGTGTTACCGCTGAGCCATGGTAGCTTGCTACTGCTCTGGAACACTTAGGCTGGCCGGCATGTGTCCTTCTTCGTTCCTGTGTCTGTCCCTTCGGGGAAATGTCACGCATTGAGTACCGGAGTCCTGTTAGCCCGCTACAGCCCGGTTTACCGGAGTCTTGCTAGCCCAGTGCTACAGCCCGGACCCACTTGCTGATGACTGACACATTCGATGCTGGGTCATGGATGCCTGTCCCTGTAAGTCTGTGCCACTTTGGGTTTACGACTAGCCATGTCAGCCCGGGCTCTTTATCATATGGATGCTAGCGACACTATTATATACGTGAGCCAAAATGCGCAAACGGTCCCGGGCAAAGGTAAGGCGACACCGTGGGGATACCGTGCGTGAGGCCGCAAAGTGATATGAGGTGTTACCGGCTAGATCGATGTGACATTGAGTCGGGGTCCTGACACGTTGCGTATTTCTCATTCCTCTCCAACCCTCTTCTCCATCAATCATACAGACCTCTGGTCGAGTCCATCCTCCCGCATGCCTCATTTGAACATTCCGCCAAGTATCATTCGCATGTGGGCCTAGACCATGCTTGTATTTCCAATGTTGTAATTTGTCTGACATGCATACCGACAAACGGTTCGTTTAAAGTTTCACTTTGCCTCCACTATGTGTCGCTTCCCATCTTAGTTTTGACATCCCATTCGGTTCATGCCCTAACACATCTTGATGAGATTGATTGATATTGAGAGATCAAGTGTGTGTTGTGCAAGGAGATAAAGCTTTGGTGTGTTTCTATGATTGAAATGACCCCGGGGGGTCTATGGGGCTCACAGGGAGTATATTGTACATTCAAAAGTGAAACGAACATATTGTACCCACCCTAGTCCTCTTTCAATCGATCTATGGACCCCGAGATGAAACCGAGAGAGAATGAGTGGGTGCATGTGTGATACCTAAGGTGGATTCAAAATTTTGAACCGATGATCATAACATGAGCAAATCATCTATAAAGGGTATTCAATGCTCGTTTTGCTTTTGAACATACAATATACTCCCTCTGATACTTTCTAGTTTGCATATAAGTTTTATGTGTAGTCAAAGTATCTCTACTTTGATCAAACTTATAGAAAAAAGTATCAACATTCAACAATTCCCAGTCAATATTGTTAGATTCGTATGTACTCCTAGATTTGTATTCAAACAAAGATGGTTTTCAATTTGTTTTCAAACATGTGAATGTGCTTGTTCTCGCGCATGCTCTTCCTACTAGGATTTAGCCACGTATAGCTAGTACAATAGTAACTTTTCTTTAAGCTCCCTGTCCAATAGTTGTAGAAGTGGTAGTACCAGTGGAGTACTGACAACATCTGCAATATAGTATGCAATGCTCATAGTACTAGTAGTATACTCCCTCTGTTTTTATTTACTCCGCATAAAACGGAGGGAGTATTAGTAACACTTGGCCGACCTCTCTTTCTTTTTGTAGTATAGATGACGCGGTCGGGGGAGGGGGAGGGACGTTAGTTTGCTCTCAACTATGGTCCCACAAGCAAGCGAAAACACAAGACGAAGCGCCTTCCATTCGGTGAGCGACGTGGAGAGTCCAGCGTGCCGGGGTGCAACTCGAACGCGACAAGAGTGATGTACACCGTCCATTCCTTATGAACTTGCATACTTCGAGTACTCCTTTTTTAACACAGTATAGACGCAAGCGCTCATACATGCACGCATACACTCACCCCTATGAACACACACACGCGCACCCTACCCCTGTGAGCACCTTCGAGAGACTGAGTTGTCATACCTCTATCTCTACTCTTATATCTACTCTTGGCGGTGATGATGTGCCTTCCATCTTGAAATATAGATCGTCTGATCAATATCTGACGGATAGAAAGCAAACTATGGCAACTTTGCAAAAGGATGCCCTTACCTCTATCGTTCATCCTTATCTCCCACAATTTCATTGTTGAGTAATTAAAAAAGGAAGCCTCTAGAACAATCTGGCATGGTGGCTACTACCGGCGTCGCCCATCCCCATGCCTCCACTAAGTCTGACCACCAATCACCACCGCGCCCCACTCCTCCTCACCTTATCTCTCATCTTTCTCGAGATATCATTTTTCGATGAAATTCTCGAGATACCATTTTTTTTGATGAAATTCTCAAGATATCGTAAAAAAAATGCATCCTAATGTTCCATGCAATGTACGAGCATCTTGCTAGTCATCTTGAGATTTACGAAGTCACCACCTCATCATCGACAGGAACGGTGGGGAGGTCCGGGTGCCTGCCACGTAAAACTCCAAAACTTTGGTCCCGTACCACCCCACAACTCTTCAGGCTCCAGCCGGCCAGCTTTGCAAACTTCGCACAATCAAAGCAGATTGACCGGTCGTCATCGGAACCACTATTCACACCAGAACCTTCACTGCTCGGCCTACGCCAACTACTTGCCGACCAGTTACCACTGCCCCAAAACCACACCTCCTCTCTAGCGCCATTCCCCCACCTATTGATCCCCTAGCCCACATCAACAGTCCCCTAGTTCTCCGGAAAGCCATGGTGCGCTGCAAGATCACGTACTACAAGATGTTGATGCCAGAGTGCCGCACAGCAATCACGGTAGTGATCGGCACCACAGACCTTTGTTCCCAAGCTGGCTTTGCGGTGAGCCAATTCCCGAGTTCCCTTGAGCAAAGCTCCGAGGAGGAGGAAGCCGATCCAATGTTCGTGTCGGAGGTCGCGGCACAGAAGGCCCCCGATGCTTATGAGACAATGGTCATCGACTTCGTGCCGTCATTCGGGTCCCCCATGGTGCAGGGGGACCAGCGGTTCAACCTGGCGATCCTAAAGAAGAACCGGGAGGCGGAGGCTCAACTCGACACGGAGCGCCCGGATGCCACTGCCATCGACGCCCACCTGCAGGCGGAACTGGATGTCGTGGATGTGAACCGGGCGGCGGAGGGTCAACTTGACGCGGAGCGCATGGATTCCGCTGCCATCGAGGCTCTCCTGCAGGCGGAACTGGACGTCCTGGACTTGAACTGGGTGGCAGAGGCTCAACTCGATGTAGAGCGTGCGGATGCTGCTACGATCGAGGCCCTCCTGCAGGTGGAACCGGACATCCTGGACTTGAACCGGGCGGTACTCGCGTCCGTGCCAAGTGTCCGCACGCTCTGCATGAACGAGTAGCTGGAGGCCGAGGACAACCACGGTGCGGAGACACACGTCGGAAACTATGGTTGGTTCGCACCGGCACCCAAAGACGACGAGGCCGTCTCATTCCACGAGCAGTGATAGTTTTTGTTTCTATTGTTGTGTTTAGGGATCTTTTGCTGTGTATAAACCTATATTTATGCAAGTCGCGTGACTTTCATCATTTGGGTCATTCGACCATTTCAGGCGGTTGGATGAATATCCTACGTCTCCTAACCCTTCTTCTTCCTCTCCTCTTCTTCTTCCCCAACATACCACTGCACGGGCCGTACAGATCTTCCCCAACATGCGGTTGGATAAGCATACTGTATGAACAAAAATCATGTGTAAGTGGTAGGATGGCTGAGTTTGGTTTGATCACATGAGGTAGCACATGTCAGTGAGGGTGCGTTCCCTTGGTTGGGTTTGCAGTGTGCAGGAGCGATTGTTTGAGGGTGTGGTGCGACCGCGACAGCCATGCGCAAGTGTACCTCCTTTTCACTTTCAGAACTTTAGGCAAGCTGCAAAAATGTGTGGCGAAGTATGGCAACACAAGGCCTAGACCCAAACAGGATACAAGTACAGACGTACTACTTGTGTTAAAAAAGAGAGGCGGGGTTTTCCTTCGCGGGATTGATCAATACAAATTCTCATTTGACGTGTCAATTAATGTGTATTTTTTTCTCCAACTCCCAAAGAGCTAACCATCTCACTTGTCATTGCTTGATAAATGCAGCTCCATGCAAACCAACCTTCTCACTTCCGCATGCATGCAAGGGTATATTAATGTTCTTGGCTGCTAGTATGAGGCAAACCCCATCAATTTTGCCTCGATTAGTGTTCGTGGCGATCTGCAAATTGTAATTTTGATACTGGCCTTGTATACAAAAACTGGAGGTAGTAACTATTTGACTTCCTTCCCCATTGCGGTGAAGTCAACGTTATCTCGGACGTTGTGGTTTGGCGAAGTGCGTTCGACGGAGCACACCATTGAGGGAGAGCACGGTAAACTGTTCGCAAGTATTGTCTGCAAGTCGAGACAGTCGCCTTCTTTGCATCCAGGAAGTCCACTAAACCAAAGGACACATAAATGTACTAATACTACACAATAGCGTCGTCTGATCGGTTCGAGTGCGACATTTCTGCTCCCGAGCTCATCTGCACCCGCCATTACAAAAATCATCAAAACAAATACTGAAAATTTAAAAAAAAACAATTTTTTGTGTGGTAGATAAGTTTATGCGTGAGATGCGCTCCAAGGTTCAACTCATTCGGACATCTGAGCAACTCTCAGCAAAAAAGACAAATTCAGGGTGTGTAAAAAAGTTACTATTCACACACTATTCTGACCCGATTTGTTTTTTTTGCTGAGAGCTGCTCGAATGTCCAAATAAGTTGAAATTTGGAGCGAACCTCATGCAGAAAAATTTCTATCACACAATTGTTTTTGATTTTTTTTGAATTTTTTTAGTACTTATTTTAAATTTTTTCTGACCAGGTGCAGATGAGCCTGGGCACCGAATTGCGTTTTTGCGTCTGTCCAGCTTTGTGCGATAAGGTGGTTTCTCGAAGAAGACGATGGAGAAGTAGAGTCAGCAAAGAGTGAAATGATGGTTGCTTCATCCGTGCTTTGTGATTTGAGGCCTCACTGCTTTGTGATTTGTGATAGAAGGGACAGGGAGTAGACTCTGTGCTCTATATTGTACATGCGTCCAAGCACGGGAGAAAGAGGAGAGAGGTTGCATTTTTTCTATTCCTTCAATCAATCAATTAGGGAGCTTCGGTTCCATCTTTTTGGCTTTGGTAGCACCGTCCACAATTGTTCCTATCAATGGCAAAAGCTATTTTCACATTTGGCTACACATTGTAGATGCCCTTAACCGTACCACTTGGTTTTGCTCCTGTGTGCTATCTATACAAATCTTGATTATATTGACCTAAAAAATTATAGTATCAAGATTAGTAAAAAGGAGGTGATTTTGCCGCGCGGAAGTCGGGGGAGGTTTCTTATTTTTAGAGGACATTGGCCTGGCGGCTTGCTAACATGCGGCCCCATGTGTTAGTGCTTTACCAAGCCGATCCGTGTCCCACATGATGCAGAACAATGACAGAAGCAACACGTGGTTAACTTGAAGAAGATGAGGGAGAAGCGGATTCAACAACGAGTTAAATGATGGTTGCTTCGTCCCTCCAACTTCTTTTTTTAGCATTACTTCGTCCCTCCAACTTAAATGCGAGAAAGGTGCAGCTTTGTGATTTGACGCTTCATTGCTCATTACTATGTCGGCACCATGAGTGGGGTGCTTCACCCTGCTGCTCTGCATCGTTATTTCGGTATCGCACGTGGACCTGGTTCACTACTAGGGAAAAGCCTAGCACTAGCGTGGGTTTTCGGTATATCAGTAGTGTGGGTGCCAGCGCTACTGATACAGCGCTACAGCTAACTGATACGTCCGTTAGTAGTAGCGTGGATAGCACCCATGCTACTACTAACTAGTAGTAGCGTGGGTCTGGACCCTCGCTACTACTAGCTAATTATGAATTAAAAAATAATTCCAGCCATGGCTGCTGCTGCTAGCTAGGCGTCATCGTCCTCTTCATCCATGGCTGATCGTGATCCTAGAGGGGATGAAGTAGTCCATGGTGATGGTGCTTCCCCGTCCAACTCTTTTCCACACCTCTCCTTTGCTGCTGCTACAAAAAAAAGTCAAGGATTAGGAGAGGAAGAGAGAGATAGAGAGGAGTAGGTGCAACAACTCACCGGTGGTCGTCGGAGTTGGAGCCGAAACCCTAGATGACACCATGGGTTGCGTTCATCAAAGATCTGGCCATCGTCATGGGCGGCGCTCTGTTGGATCTACCTCTCCTTCCAGCAGCAGAGGAGGAGAAGGAGGAGGAAGGAGGGGCAACAGAGGAGGAGGAGGAGGAGGAGGAAGGAGGGGCTACAGTGGAAGAGGAGGTCGCCAGATTTGAGGGAAACGTCAAGGTGCGAGGCCGGCAGTTGCGGTGGGCGAGGAAGGGCGTCGCAGGTGGGAGGGAGAAGTGAAATCGAGAGAGTGTGTGGGTCTAGGATTGGGCCTCCGTGCGCTATGTTTATACATGTGTCGGTGGGTTGATAATAGTAGCGCTGGGTTTATACCCACGCTACTACTATGGCATGTCCCGGGGTGCACGATGGAGACCACCTAGTAGTAGCGTGGGTGAGGGAGTCCTGCATTAGGGGGTATTCAGACAGCCAGACTGTATACATCGTCCGGACTATTGAAGCATGAAGATACAAGACTCAAGACTTCGGCCCGTGTCCGGATGGGACTGTCCTTTGCGTGGAATACAAGCTTGGCGATCCGGATATTGTTTTTCCTTCCTTGTAACCGACTCCATGTAAACCCTAGCCCTCTCCGGTGTCTATATAAACCGAAGAGGTTGGTCCTTAGAAGGCCGATCACAATTACAATCATACCATCATAGGCTAGCTTCTAGGGTTTTAGCCTCTACGATCTCGTGGTAGATCTACTCTTGTATCACCCATATCTTCAATATTAATCAAGCAGGAAGTAGGGTTTTACCTCCATCGAGAGGGCCCGAACCTGGGTAAACATCTGTGTCCCTTGCTTCCTGTTACCATCAGCCTTGACGCACAGATCGGGACCCCCTACCCGAGATCCGCCGGTTTTGACACCGACATTGGTGCTTTCATTGAGAGTTCCTCTGTGTCATCGCTTCCGGGTTTGATGGCACCTTCAATCATCAGCAACACGGTCCAGGGGGAGAATTTTCTCCCTGGACAGACCTTCATGTTCGGCAGCTTCGCACTACAGGCCAATTCCCTTGGCCATCTGGAGCAGATCGATAGCTACGCCCCCGGCCACGAGGTCAGGTTCGGAAATTTGAACTACACAGCTGATATTCGCGTAGACACGGTCTTCGACGGATTTGGGCCTGCGCCGGGAGCACCGGACAGTCACGACGAGCACGGCTTAAACCTGATGTCGGACAAAGCTCAGGATATTACCCCTGCAGTAGCCTCGGATCTAAATCCGGAGCAAGTTGCGTTGCCTGAGTATGGAGGGCGGACCCCGCCCCGCAGGCCGCACACTCATCGGTGGTGGAGCCGAACACAGGCCTCGCTTATAAGGAATCCTGTGACTCCGGACCCCCGGATTCATATCCGGTTGTAGGTCCGAGTCCGCACGTTCCCGAGCCCGCCGAGCCTGCTTGGGCTCCGATAATGGAGTTCACCACTGCGGACATCTTTCAGCACTCGCCCTTTGGCGACATGCCGAACTCATTAAAGTCTCTCTCTTTGTCAGGAGGCTCTGGGCCGAACTATGTCTGGCTTGAGTGGGAAGCAGGCGATGAAGGAATTTGCTGCCCACCCACCACCCACTTCATTGCCACGATCGGAGATAACCGATGTGCTTGACTTCGACTCCGAAGACATCGACGGTATGGACGACGATGCAAGAAAATTACAGGAGCCATCACTCACAGGGCAGTGGACGGCCACCTCCTCATATGATATATACATGGTGGACAATCCAAAGGAAACCAATGGCGACGAGGCAACAGAGGATAACCCCTCAGGGAGAAAAGCAAAGCATGGGCGTCGTCAGCGCCGCTACAAGCCCCACCACATCAACACCCGCCCCGGAGACGAAAGCAATCCGGAGGGTGCCGAAGAGGAATACAGTCCTGATCAACCTACCTACAAGCAGGCTGGACCGACCACGATGGGATACTTGGAGAGGGACAACTATACACCCCCCTCCGATGACGAGGTGAGCCTCGGCAATGACGAATTCGGCGTACCTGAAGATCCAGTGGAACAAGTTCGCTTCAAGCGACGGCTCATGGCCACGGAAAGGAGCCTGCAAAGGAAGCAAGAGCAGGTTAAAGCTGACCAAGACTTGCTAGTGGATAGGTCGACCAAGGTACTGGTCACCGAAAAGTACGGACTCGACAGCCCCAACAAAGGGCACACACGGCACAATCGGCTACCTCAACCCAAGAAGGAGAACCCAAGGCACACACCCCGACATCCACACATCATTACGATCTAAGACAGTAAGAAGGATACGCAAAGAGACACCCTCAAGCCTCGGCGCAATGGCCACAAACGTCAAGTTAAGGAAGCTGGTGCCAGGTCCAACAAATCCTAGTCCGGTCAACGGACAAAGAGCAGCTCAAGCCTATTCGGACTGAGCCACACGCTCGATCAACCATGTGAAATTCATGGTACTCCTAGAAGGACGACAAATCATACCAATAGACAATGCCGGATCCTCAAAGCAAGGCGGCTGGTCGTGTGCCGAAAACAATGAGGGGAGGCGTCTAGTCAAGAGACCCCCCTAGAGCATAAAAGTACGGCCGATCGCCCCCAATCACACCAACCACAACAATTCAATTGTTGTACCCCTAGACCTAGTAGTCCGGGGTCTCCATCACACATAAAGCCAACACGGGTATGAAGCCACAAATAACATCCCCTAAAGGATGCCAGGTGCAAAGTCCAAGTTCATTGGCCCAACACCCTAACGGTTGTCCTTCGAATAAAAAAAAAACCACGCCAAAGAGTAATCCTTCGGCACCTTCCCCTCGTACGGTAATTTACTATATGCTAACGGGACAAATCACGTTGACTAAGATTCCACGTGATAAACCATTAGGCCAACACCGCGTGATATAATCACGCCCACGGGCAAGTCCGGACTCCGCACTCAGAGCGGAAACCAAACAGCTGCCGGACTAGCGAGTCGCGCATGCCTCTCAAAATTTTGATATGACTGCCAACTATCCGGACACCAACTGAGGAGTCCGCGCTATTTCACGAACAGGATTGGCGGCGTGGAATCAGCCTGTACACATAATGGCAGGAACATGCAGGTAGAAGGCAGTTCAGATTCACTCTTGATCCACTCACAACCCCCCTCCAGTCCGGCCACCACAGGTTCCGCCAAAAACACCTCTTTTCATACATCGTACTCATATGCATAGACATATCATCCTACTACAATGCGTAGATTTAAATAACAATTACCGGCCGGCGTTTATCGCGATGTCTCTTTGCCAAAAATGGCAGCCATGCTTCGTGTTATGCCCGGTTATGCCAGGGGCTGCATAGTACGGCAACACAGTTCGACCACCTTTTCGGTCGCTCGGCACCCCGAACTTATAGCACTATATGCATCAACTCCGAATCATGTCTTGGGTCATTGGTTGGGTTTGCCCGGCTCCCATGTTTTGGTACCTTATGTTCCGTTCTATCGGCTAAGGTAGCGCTGGGAGAACTACTGGGATTGTGTCCCGGTTCTGCCGGACGAGCACCTCAGTAGAAAAAGCCGAAAACCGACTGTCATGATGCAGCGAGAGCTGGTCAGCTGTTCGAGAGGTTGTAAAATCCTTAAAGGTTTATTCCGCACAACGCCATTATAAATGCAGAGTGCGACAGACTGGTCTTCCGATTAGGCGCCAATAGATCCCCTAGTTCGGCCTTCCGAACACTAGGGGCTGCGCCGACCATACTCGAATTCCTATGGCTAAGTGAGAGTAACAAAGCCCTATAGTCCGATTGCCTGGTTCGTGGTGAGAAACACCTCCTTAAAAGGACCCAACTATGGGATAAAGAGCATTCAGATATACCCCGAACACCCCCGTATTCTTTTTTACGTGGGGGCAGAAGCCGACGACTGGCCAACTCTCAGGATGTACATACAATAAACACCCGCACAGGAAGAACATATGTTCAAACCAAACAGGAAATATATAATAAAAATGCCATTATCCCATATTACAAAAAGCGGCACAAATGCCCTCAGGGAAATATAATGTCTTTCGCACACTTATCTGCCGCAAGGCGGGCCCCTTTCAGTACACCTTCATAGTACAGCTTGGGCTTGCGGTGCTCCTTACCCTCCGGCGGTCCCTCAGTCATCAGCTTCTCCGCGTCAAGCTTCCCCCAATGTACTTTTGCATGGGCAAACGCCATGCGCACGCCTTCTATACAGACTGATCGCTTGATAACATCAAGCCGAGGACAGGCGCCCACAATCCGCTTGACGAGTCTGAAGTAACTGCTTGGAATTGGCTCCGCAGGCCACAGCCGGACAACTAAGTCCTTCATGGCTAGTTTGGTCGCCCGGTGCAGTTCGACCAGCTATTTCAGCTGATCGATAAAAGGCACCGGATAGTTCGGCGCCAAAAACTGCGACCAGAAATCCCTCTCCATAGACTTCTTCTCCTTGGTTTGGTAGAATTGGGCAGCATCTGATATGCTGCGAGGAAGATCCGCAAAAGCACCTGGAAAAATAAGAATTAAGCTTGCCGCTTAGGATTCTTCCCATTACCATGTACAAAGGGCTAAGAATATAGAAGGCCTTACCAGCCGCAACTTTCCGGGCCTCCTGAATGTCCCGCATAGCACCTCGGGCTTCTTCCCGAGCACCTTCCGCAGCCTCGAGAGCTTGGGCGAGTTCGGATTCTTTCCCTATTAGACTCTGCTCCAAGCCCTCGCTTTTCTTCAGAGCTTTCTGGAGCTATCGCTCAGCTGCGATGATCCTGGCCTCGTGTTTTTCACGAAGCTCCTGTTCGGCGGCAGCCTTTTCGGTGGAATCAGCCACGACCTTCTTTAGTGCCTCGTATTCAGCATTCGCTCCTAGAGCATACAATACAAACACTTTTCACTAAGCATAACTATTCATTCGTGCCAACTTCAAGACGAATGTCTTCAACATACCCTGCTTGTCTTCCAATTGCTTCTTCACACGTACAAGTTCTTCCTCAGCCCGTGCAAGGCTCTGCTTCAGTTCGAACACTTCCGCATTATAAGCGGCCGTCCTCTCTGCAGACGCCTGTTTTCGCACAAAGGGGTATACGTCATTAACATAGGCTCCTGCAAAAGCAGAGGATTTGATCCCCTGCCCGGCTCCGTCTCCTCCGTCGGACAGTGCATCAGGGGCTACTACTCATATCATGACAATTCCTCAAAGGTTTCTTAGGAAACATACCTCAAAGGCCTTTATAAGGCCAAAGCAGGACTCGTTCAGCCCACTTTCGGCGGACTGAATCTTCTCAACCACCGCGCCCATGAGAGTCCGGTGCTGATCAACGATAGATGCGTTCTTCAACGCTATCGATAGACCGCCGGGCAGCTCTGCTAGAACAGAGGATGCCGGCGGGGTAGGCAGGCCTCCCACCATCGAAGGTGGCTGTTTGCTCGACTCTGGAACCTTAGAGGTCCCAGGGGCCTTATCCGCCCCCGTGTGTCCGGCTCCAGGGATTTTTCCCCCTGGTCTGGGACCTGTCGAGATGACACCTCAGTGTCACGCCTGGGATTTGGGGAAAGGGCCTATGGAGGCATCTCGCTCGCCAAGGCGTCTGAGCCCAGCGAATCCTCTAATGAGGACTTTCCGGCGCGAGGCCTCGCCGGGCTGTGCAAAATATAGCAACGGTTAAAGCTACTATATCCAAAAATTATCACCGGACGCATATGCGCGTTCGGATTACGTATACTTACGACTTCTCCAGGGGCTAGGCCCTGGGATCCCACTCCGGGCTGCTGTCGATAGCCGTGGTGGATGTCTCTGGGAGGGAACCCTTCCCTCTCTTAGGCGATTCAGCCTCCAGGTACTGGGAAGCTGCACGCTTCCTCCCACCTTCAGAGTGAGGCTCGTCCTCCTCTGCTTCCTCATGTTCGCCTTCTGAAGAAGGAGCGTCGCTTGAGTCTTCGGATTTTTCATCCAAAGCCTCGTGGCGACGGAGGCCACTCTGGGTCTTCTTGACCTTCTTGGAGGCCTCCTTCTTTGGCGCCTCGTAAGGCGCGGGGACGAGCATCTTCGATAGAAGAGGTCCGGCCGGTTCCTCCGGCAGTGGGGCCGGACAATGTATCCGCTCCACCTTCTTTATCCATCCCTGAGGTCATAATGAAACACGATTAAGATGTTTCCCTCATGACATGCCAACTGAAGCATGAATGGACAGAGCATGGTAGTAACTTACCGAGCTTGTGGAATGGGATAATTGATAGCCACGGTCCTCAGCGGGGCCCGGCCATGATTTGCCGGACTTGAAGAGCACCTTCCAGATATCCTTGTGGGAGGAATCATAGAGCTCCTGGAGGGTTTGGTGCTCGGTTGGGTCGAACTCCCATAGAGTGCAGGCTCGGCGCTGACAAGGGAGAACCAGGCAAACTAGCATCACCTAGACAATGTCGACGAGTTTGACGTCCCTGTCGACCACACTCTAAACGCGCGTCTAGAGCAGTGACAGCTCATCAGACGAGGACCAGTTTGGGCCCTTCTTGGGCTAGGACGTGAGCCATAGTGGAGCTCCGAATCTGAACTCGGGAACTGCATCCCACTTTTTGCTACGTGGTTAAGTGATATAAAACCACTGCTACTGCCACTCCTTGACGGAGTCGTTGAAGGCGCCCTTCGGCCAAATGGCCTTGGGCATCTTGCTCACCATGGCGCCGCCGCACTCGGCGTGTTCGCCGCTCACCACCTTGGGCTTCACATTAAAAATCTTCAGCCACAGGCCGAAGTGAGGCGAAATCCGGAGAAAGGCCTCACACACGACGATGAACGTGGAGATATTGAGAAAAGAGTTGGGGAAATATTATGGAAATCAATCCCATAGTAATACATGACTCCCCGGACAAATGGGTGGAGGGGAAACCCGAGCCCGCAGACGAAGTGGGGAAGGAACACAACTCTCTCGTGAGACTCTGGAGTGGGGACAACCTGTCCCACCGGTGGGAGACGGTGGCCGATCTTCTAGGCCAGATACCCGGCTCCCCAGAGCTTCTTGATGTCCTTCTCCTGGACGGTCGAGGTCATCCATCTGCCTCCCGCTCCAGATCCGGACATCTTTGGAAAACCTCTCTTCGATGGAGAAAAAGAGTACTTGGGCATTAGGGCTCGAACCGAGGGGAATGAGCTGACGGGAGGAGGAGGCGTGGGTAAAGAGAAAGGGACCTTACCTCTTTATAGGGGCAGTAAATGTTTTTTCCGCCTCCCCAGTTGCCTGGTGGAGCCCATCTGCCTTCCACTCACCACGATAAGCGGTGCGGTTGGGTTACCCATACCCGTATTGATGAGAATCCCGTGATAAGGGGACACGATCTCTGCTTTCACAAAGACGTGTCAAGAAAACCGCCTTGCAATATGCGATGTGGCTGGTTCGAATAATGGTCCAACCGAAATGACACGTTGCGTTGTTTAAAAAGTTGTCAGCAGATTGCATTTGTGAAATATCATTCTCTCTACGGTAGCATGTGAAGATCATCTTGCAGATCCGGACACGATTAAAAGTGTTTGATAATTACTTTGGAGTATTCGGAGAAGGAACCCGCCTTGCAATGGCAAAAACAAGACTGGACGCTGGACTCATCGTCATTGAAGCCTGGTTCAGGGGCTACTGAGGGAGTCCTAGATTAGGGGGTATCCGGACTGCCGGACTGTATACATCGTCCGGACTATTGAGGCGTGAAGATACAAGACTCAAGATTTCAGCCCGTGTCCGTATGGGACTCTCCTTTGCGTGGAAGACAATCTTGGCGATCCGAATATTGTGTTTCCTTCCTTGTAACCGACTCCATGTAAACCCTAGCCCTCTCCGATGTCTATATAAACCAGAGAGGTTGGTCCTTAGATGGCCGATCACAATTACAATTATACCATCATAGGCTAGCTTCTGGGGTTTTAGCCTCTACGATCTCGTGGTAGATCTACTCTTGTATCACCCATATCTTCAATATTAATCAAGCAGGAAGTAGGGTTTTACCTCCATAGAGAGGGCCCGAACCTGGGTAAACATCTCTGTCCCTTCCTTCCTATTACCATCAGCCTTGACACACAGATCGGGACCCCCTACCCGAGATCCGCCGGTTTTGACTCCGACAGTGGGTTTAATAACCTGCGCTACTACTATCAACATATTAGTAGCGTGGGTTTATAACCCACACTACTACTATGGCTGGTCCCAGGAGGCACGGTGGAAATCACTTAGTAGTAGCGCTACTACTATCAACTTAGTAGTAGCGAGGGTTAAAAACCCGCGCTACTAGTAGTAGCAGCAGCGAGGGGTATAAACCTGCGCTACTAGTAAGTGTCTGCCTATAAGCTTTTCCCTAGTAGTGGTTGCTTGGTGTCCCACATGTCGGCTAAAGGGACTAGAACATTTATGAACGCGAGTGCTCCATTCTTACGACGGAGGAGTACACGACACGGCGGCCTAGTGAACTGTTACTTGTACTGTAGTGCTACCATAGTTTTGCTGTTTCACACGATCCATTGATACAAACCCAATTAAATAGGCAAGGGCAGGATTTTTCCCGCGCGGTAGATGATACTAGACATACATTTCACAGGCAATTTTAATGTATGCAAACTCAATAATTAAGTAACAATATGAGATCTAGTAAAACTAAAAACACATATGATTTATTGTGTTAGAGTGTAGTAGTAGTGCTTTGTTGCATAGTTGTTAGATGTAACATGCGAGAATGTGTAGAGATGTACTTTTGGAGGGCCTACAGAGAGAAATTGGGCATAAAGTGGATTCAAATATTTGTATTCGTGTTCATAGCATTTGTAACTCATATCTATAGTTTGTACAGTAGATTGAATGCTTGTTCGCTCTTACGAAACCAGTAAAACAATAATGGGGTGGCGTGCGCCAATTTAGGCACTGGCACGTTGGCCTACTCGGCTCCACAGAGAGAGCGAGAGAAGAGATAGATACACGGGCAATAAGTGTATTTCAAACAAAAAGCGTAATATGGTCACCGGACTTCAGAATATGCTCAATACGGTCACTATATATGTTTTGCGGTGATTATACGGTCACTTGGTCACCGTTCAGCATCGGATTGCACTCTGTTGACCGGCCAAATAGTCTGCATGGCACCATGTTGACTAGTTAAATTGACCACGTTCCTTGTGGGTCCAACCTGTCAGTTTGCATAGGAAAAAGGTAAGATAAACACAAATTTACGCAGGCGCGACACGACTCCAACCCCTGCGTGGGAACCACCTAGTTGTGTATGTGTCTATAGGGCCTGATGTGTGCACATGCACGTGTAGGTTGAGCACTTGAGCGTGAGAGTGTGTGTTGGTTGTGTGGTGTGTGCATGCATGTGTGCGTGTGTGTGTGTGTGAGTGTTGCGTGCTTGCGTTGCTATGTGTGTAGGTGTGAGTGTTGCGTGTGTGCATGGCTGTGTGTGTTTGTGTGAGTGTTGCATGCATGTAGTTCATGTGCATGTGTGCATGTGTGTATAATCACCACACCAGCTCTTGTGTGTTAAAACAGACGGCTCGGCATACCAATACAAGGCCACCTTACCCGTTGTGCCCGCGGTCATGACTTCGAACCACCGTCCAATATTTTTTTATCGTTTGTTTTCATTCTTATACACGCCAATAGGTGGGCCCAATGGTAGTGAGATAATGCAATGCAACACTAGAGGTGCCATGTGAGCATTTGACTTGTCAACTAGTCGTGTCTTGAGCAAATAAGGAACTGCACAATGAGCCCATGACTGTATAATAACCACAAAATGTAAATGGTGATCGTAATGAGTGGATTCTGAATTCCAATGTACGTATTGTGCTTTCGCTTCAAATACAATGATCATCACTGTATATATCGCAAGAGAAAGATGAAACATGCGTGAATGTGCTGGGGGCGTACTTTTAGAGGACCTGGAGATAGTTTGTGTGCGTACGTGAAAGGGGCGTAGAGGGGGTTTGTGCGATGGAGAGAGAGATGCTCTTCGTTTCTCTTTTTATGACTAACTTTATATATAGTATAAAAATATAAAAATTCACAGTGCAGAATAAATATCATTGGGTGCACCATGCAATGCAATTATCATTCATACTCCTCCATATAACTTTGTAATGTTGTATATAAGTAGAAATTCTAAAATAATTTTTTGCCACACTTTCTGTGGTTCTATTCAAAAGGAATGTTGTATGCGAAATAAACGTGAAGATAGGGCTTTTTAGATCAATGGGGTACGTGATGTAACATGTGTGAATGTGTAGTTGACGTATTTGGCAGGGCCTAGAGAGGTATGTGTATGTATTACGTATACGAGAGAGGCATGGATAGAGGGGCCAGCAGGGGGGACCGTGGGAGAGATAGCACGAGAAATGAGAGAGGTCTTGAGAGAGAGAGAGAGAGCGAGAGAGAGACAAATAGGATGTCACGGGGAGAGATCCCTTGAGTGTGTACATGCAAGTGGGAGGGGATAGAGGCACGAGGAGAAAATATTTTTTGTGGTGTCTCTATTGGTATGTGTGGGTGTGAGAAGATGATGAGACCTGGGGGCAGAGGGTGTGTCACCGCGTGAGGTCCGGTGGGCCGAGGTGAGGCCTTGGTTCAGTTCTGTCCTGCGCCCATTGGTCGCCCGTGATGCATTTAGGGATACCCATGGAGGACTAGTCGTACAAGACAAAGATATCAGAACCGTGAAGGAATCTGTGTCCACTGACAAAGCCGGCTAGGATTTGTAACCTAGGTGCTCGGACTAAGGTAACCCCTTATCTCTGGTATTACCATTCATCCTACCTAACTTTAAGGGGCATCCTACAGAATGCTCTGCTAGAATCATACTCGACAATTAGGAAGAGAGGTGGAGACATGCGTGTGGGAGACACGTAGGCAGGTCTGTGTATATAGAAAGGGCCGATGGGGATTGTGCTTGTGTATGATTGTGAGAAGAAGAATGCTTGTGATAAAGGTTAGTGAAAACAATAGTAAATGGTTGCGAGAGGGAGGGAGGGTCATACGAGAGCATGTCTGCGAGAAAGACACCTCGGGAGAGAGAGTGTGTCATGTGTGAGAGACCGTCGATGGATATACACCGTGTGCGCGTATGTGTGAGAGAGAAAGTCAGTGTGTGTTAGGAGGGGCCTATGGAGAGTGAAACTACACGTAAAAGGCTGATGTACATATTGATAAAAAATATAAATTGTATCCATATTAGGATGGGATCATGATATTTTCAATTCACATAAGTAACGGTCATTGATCCATCAAACATCTATATTCTATCGAATTTGAGCATTTCTATGTTATTATTCGACATAGTTGATCCACAGAGTTAGTATTTTGAACTTCAGACAATGCATCGCTTTATTAATCGAACATAAACGTGAGTGTAGTTCATGTTGTGTGTGGAAAGCACATTATAAATAGCTAGCTATGAACTAGCATACATTTTGAATTCAACTTAAGGTGGTTTAAAAATTCGAATTAAACATGAAGTCCATTCAATTATTTGAATTCAATATCATGGCATTTGTAAATCATACCTAAATTATGAGGGCACCAATCTTTGCTCTGCTTTTGTACATAATAACATATATAGTCGTGTACAAAATTGTCAGGACCCCGACTCAATGCCACATCGATCTAGCATGTAACACCTCATATCACTTTGCGGCCTCACGCACGGTATTCCCACGGGTGTCGCCTTACCTTTGCCCGGGACCGTTTGCGCCTTTTGGCACACGTATATGATAGTGTCGCTAGCATCCATATGATAAGGAGCCCGGGCTGACATGGCTAGTCGTAAACCCAAAGTGGCACAAACTTACAGGGACAGGCATCCATGACCCAGCATCGAACGTGCCGGTCATCAGCGAGTGAATCCAGGCTGTAGCACTGGGCTAGCAGGACTCCGGTGAACCGGACTGTAGAGGGCTAACAGGACTCCGGTATTCATCGCGTGACATTTCCCCGAAGGGACAGACACATGAACGAAGAAGGACACATGCCGGCCAGCCTAAGTGTTCCGGAGCAGTAGCAAGCTACCATGGCTCAGTGGAAACACTAGGAGACATTTCCCGGTAAGAGAGGCTACTAAGGATAAACAACTAGATAGTCAGATCCCACACATACCAAGCATTTCAATAACATACACACAATATGCTCGATATGTGCAAATACAACATGGCATCACAACATAACTCTACAACTCAAGTATTTATTCAATAGGCTCCGAGGAGCGAGATATTACAAACATGGGTCTCATGACCCAACAATCAGAGCATACAAGTCAAAGCACAAGCGGAAGCTTAACATGTCTGAGTACAGACAACTATAAATGAAAAAGGCTGAAGAGCCTGACTATCTACCAGATCCTGCTGAGGGCACAAGATCGTAGCTGAGGTAACAAGCTAAACGTCGAAGTCCACGTGGAACTACTAGTGAGACTGAAGTCTCTCTGCAAAAACATAAATTAAGCAACGTGAGTACAAATGTACCCAGCAAGACTTACATCAGATCTAACTACATATGCATCATTTTCAACAAAGGGGGTGGTGGAGTTTAACTGCAGCAAGCCAGCTTTGACTCGGTGGCTAACCTGAACTACGACTTTAAGTAACTCTTTTGAGGTGGCGCACACGAGTCCACATATTCACCATATCAATACACCACTATGGATCCGCTCCCGTCTCCCTACGAGAACGCCATCCATAGCACTCACGCTTATCTTGCGCATTTTAAAGTATCCACTTTCACTTGTCTATGAACTGTACAAGGGGTCCAAGTTTCTATATCCGAGGAATCCGGCTATTCGAATAGATAATGATAACCCTGCAGGGGTGTACTTCTTCACACACGCTTTCGCCACTTATCGCCCTGTACACATCATGTACCTCGGCAACCTTCAAGCGGAAGCCGGGCGAGGGAGTCGGCCATGACCTGACTAACCGAACAAGTCTCTCGTCCAGGTTTATCGCCTATTCGGGTTCCATCCGCAAGGAGATCCGGCCGAGGTGTCGCTCACGGCCCCAAACGATGTGAGCAGGGTTCCCAAGCCCACCTCGACGGGTGGATGTACGCTTGGTACACCGTGCCACTGTGCCTAGTCTGTCCCAAGCCCACCTGTACCGGGTGCCACTTGGTAAACTACTAACACTACCTACAAACACCAGAAACTAGTTGCAACTCCTGGACAGAGATCAAGTTGATTAATAAGTCGAGAGAGCTTGGAGCGCCCGGAGCCCAATGTGTGGTAGTAGCTGTTCATGGATCACAAACACAGAACTCAGTTCCTGAGGACGGCTGCAATGAGACAACCCACCATGTACTCCTACATGGCCTCTCACCGCTACCTTTACCAAATCGTGTTCACACACTTAGCTCACACACGGTAGGACATGTTCACACACCTCTGATTCATCCCCGATGAATCAGACCTGACTCAACTCTAAGCAGTAGCAGGCATGACAAACAAGCATGAATGAGTAGGCACATCAGGGCTCAAACAACTCCTACTCATGCTAGTGGGTTTCATCTATTTACTGTGGCAATGACAGGTCATGCAAAGGATAAAGGGGTTCAGCTAACGCAGCAAGTAACAAATATGTCGTTGTTGTCCTAATGCAGTAAAAGAGAGCAGGAGCGGGAGAGTGGGATTTTATCGGAATGAACAAGGGGGTTTTGCTTGCCTGGCACTTCTGAAGATAACATTGAGTCTTCATCAGTGTCAACGATCACATCATCGGTACAGCGTCTACCGAGGGGGAACAACACCGACAAACACAGAAGAAACACGATCAATGCAATGCACAATATGATGCATGCTATGACATGGCAATATGAATGTGTTTTGGGCTAATGCACCTAGCTATGATTTAAATGAAGTTGGTTTCAATACATGATTCAAATTCCAACTCCATATATGATTATTTAAATGCCCTTTATTTGTTTTGTCCAAAACAGGGGACAAACATTGTTCAAACATGCATGAAAATGGTACAGATGGATTCCTTGAATTTTTCTGATAATTTTTCATATATAAATTATTTCATTCTGAGTTACGGTTGAATTTCTATGATTTATTGAAGTTTTAGCTATTTTCTGGAATTTTCTGAATAAAATAAATCCAGAAAACATTACTGCGTCAGCCTGACATCATAATGACGTCAGCAGGTCAACTGCGGCGGTCCAGGTCAAACCCTGACCTGTGGGTCCCGAGTGTCAGTGACTGGGGCTGGTTAGTGCCGCTGACGTGTGGGCCCAGTCAACGGCCACGTCAGCGCGGTCAAAACTGACGCGTGGGGCCACTGCAATTAGATTAAACCTAATCTATTTTAGTTATCCGGTTAGTTAGGCCGCAGGGCCCGCATGTCAGTGAGAGTGTGGGTTAATTAGTGGAGTCATTAACTACTAACGACGGTGCCACGTCAGCTGCCGGCGTTTAACCGCCGGCGACCTCAGATCGCGGCGGCGTCCGCGTCGGGATTGCGCTACAGGCCATGGTTTGGGGCGCGGGGAGCATCTACGGGGAGCTGGCGGAGTGGCGCTTCCAGTGGTGGAGGCGGCTGAAGCGGAGGTAGCCGGAGTCGTCGCCGGCGTCGACCGTGGCGGTCGCCGGAGTTCGGGCGAGGGCGGCGGCGTGGTTCCAGTGCATGGGGGAGCTAGTTAGGGGTTCCGTTGGACTCATCGTTGCTCCAGGAGCACGCCGAAGGCTCAAGATCGAGTGGAGACGCACGGTGGCTGCGAGAGCAACGACCATGGCGGACGGCGGCGCTCGGGTACGGCGGCTGGCATAGCTAGAGGATAGGAATGAGCTCGGGGAGGAGGGGGAAAGACGGAGGATCTCACAGCGCATCGGGTGGGGTCATCGACGAGCTCGGGGGCGCACGAGTGACGGCGAATCGGCGGCGACCATCGGCGGCGGTCGAGGATGAAGACGACGGTGTGGAGGCGATGCAGAGCTTCCTGAGGGGCTTGGCTTGGTGGGGAGGAGGAGGGGGTCGAGGTGGAGCTCCTGGGCTGCTCAAGGGGACGAGGGAGGGGCCATGGCCGCGGTGGTGCAAGTCAGCGGCGGCAGGCGCGTTCGGTGATGAGAGGGAGGAAGAGCAGAGGAGGGGAATGAGCTCGGTGGGAGAGGGGAGAGGCACCAGAGGGTTTGGGGGAGTGAGGGGGAAGGTGCTGGGCGTCTCCGTGGCACGGATTAGGACGAAGGGCGGCCTCCAGCGCGAAGCAGGAGGTGGCCGGGGCTCTCGGGCGCGCGCCACGCCTTGCCTCTGCCTACTGGCAGAGGAAGACGACGAGCGGCGAGGTAGATGGGATGGGCCGTGCTGGGCCGGTTGGTGGCGCCAGGTAAGTGGCTGGGCTGCTGGTGGGCTATCAGGTAAGTCTTCTGCTCCTTTTTAATTTTTCTGTTCTGTTTTATTTTTATTTAATCTTTTGCCACTGTTTTGAATTTAAAATAATTCAAACAATGCCAAAAGCTCCTCTGAATATTTTTATTTTGCTAGATGGACTTTTCCAAAAGCTCATAAAATATTTCAGGGGTATTTGAAATTATATTCTAGTTATATGAATATAATTCAAATTCAAATAGCTAATGATTTAAATTCAAAGTCCCAAAAATAAATCCTTAAAAATGTTCAATATTTTTGGTTTGGATCAAAACCCTTGCCAAAAATACTAAACATCTAAGAAGAGCATTTTGGAACAATGAATGAGATTTTAGGGTTTTTGCCCTTCTTTTATTTAGGGTTTTGAGGCTTCTAAATTCCTCAGTTCAAGTTTCAGAAATTTAAACATGATGCAAACACTAGGCAGCACCAGAAGCTAGGGATGTGACAACTCACCCCCACTAAACAAAAATCTCATCCCGAGATTCAAGCGTAGGGTAAGATGAAGGGGAAACGCAAACTAGTACAATCTTCACGATCCAGGTTGCACTTCAAATGAACGTTGATTCAACCACCATCATTGTCTCGAAGTCTTGCTCTGAGAACTCCAACTATCATGACGAGAAGAGGAAAGGAAAACTCTAGAAGAATCTATCTTCTCGAAGACCGAACAACTTAGGATCAACTCATGGGATGAGACATTGTCACATCTCTCGAGCTGAGACACGAAGCATACATCTGAGGAAATGGAGTGAGACAGATGACGAGGGCTCGCTAAGTAGACAACAATTCCAGACTTAAGAATGTGGTGATCGGTTGTCAACGTAGCAAGGAGTTGAGTTGCCATGATACCACAACGAGGCATCTTAGGGATGGTGACTCGTAGATATATCCCCTTAAGTGGCAAAAGAAGAATTACTTTTGATTCCGAGATCATTGAAACTCTTTAAACCAGCCTAAGGCAATTCTCGAGCGATCGTTTGGAGGGGTTTGGTAGAATGGCAAACTCGGACTTGGATGATGTGGATTACCTTGTTGAAGACAACGTAATGGATGAATTTGCTTACCACTGGAAATGGAAGAGACCCATGGTAGAATGGCACATTGGCGGTGCAAGCTGGGAACAAAATGCAAATGCTAGGAATGATTCTGGTAACTGGGGAAGAACCCAACAATAGAGAGTGAATTCACTGTTTGAAAAGGTCATAGCATTGCCGAGGAAACTAAGAGCACTATATAGTTAATGCCGACGATCAAACCTAGCACTTGCGCGTGCTCTCAAGAACTTGAGCATTTCCATAATCATCAAGGTTTTACCAACATCCGTGTCAAGGATCCTGGCAACACAACTTACTACCATGATAAATGATGATGGATGATGCAGATGCAAAGGAAGATAACACTTTCTCAGATTTCACCCTTGGCGGGGCCAAGGAAATAAAATCTGGATGATCGACCGAGAGAGATTTAGCACTCCGCCTCTAATGTTCTCCTTGATGTGCTAGTGTATCCCATCCCATGGTTTGATATCTAGAACATCAAGTAAAAGGTCGGACTTCGGAACACAAAAATCATAAGGCACAACTAGGGAGTAAATCCTACGAAGTCCTTATGGGAAGGTGGCCAACTTCCTTAATCAAGATACTACAATAATAGGTCTTCCGGCTAGGTGGGTTGGCCACGACATCCACTTTACCGGTTATCGAGGGACCAGTATTATAGTTCTTGGGAAATGTTCCAACCATCATATCTGCCTGAGATTCAGATCTGGTTGGTGTCAGGATATCCAGACTCATTGAGTCTAGGAAGAAAAATGAAAGTTTGCAACACAATCGACGAGATGACGTTGCGAGATTCTCGAGAAATGGACTACGGTAGTAAGCTCCAAAACATGAGCTGGTTCTGCTGCACACATGTGAACATATTGTCCCAGACAAAACATGATCACATGGTAGTCTTACAATAAAACACTACCGAGTTCCGGTGGGGAACCAGCATCAAGGATATCGAAGTCCTTGTGCACTTATCGATGAACTTCTTATCCTTGAGCAAGTCAACCAGTGGCTTGGCGTGCTAGGGACACATATGGAATGGAGGTAGCTAATCTCACAGTCCAATATATACTTTGCACATGCATGACTGACTTGGGATGATTCCAAAGGAAACAAAAACAATCTTTCTCGGATCCATGGCGGCAACTTACACCAAGTGTGTGAATTAAAGAAAGTCACTTCTTTCCTCCGAACATACACCTCATGAATGGAACACGAAGGTAATGTTTACAAAAGTTTCCAATACTAGATGGATGTTCAACATAATCATGGAGAGGTTAAATATCTTGCTGATGGGCTCAACAACAACTCATCGGAATTTCCATATCACTGGACTTCCACCATCATGTGAACACGGTGGTAGTATTGGTCAGACCCGAAAGATATAATGGTGTATGCTCGAGGAACAACCACGAGTAAGACAACATTATGAATATCGTTGGTTCTGATTTGATTTGACGATAGCCCATACTCAATCAAAGGTTTGGGTAAGATAATAGATCCAACAATTGATCACAAGGACCAATTGATGAAGATATCATCTTTCTTCAACACACACACACACAAAGATATCCCTTAACATGAACTAAGTCGGGCAAGCTTCCATCTTCCAACTCTCCAAGTTGTTGTTCAGCTTAGCCAACTAGCTCAGGGGTATCCCACACAAATTCTTGGAGAAGGGGTGGTTTACAGGAAAAACCAACTTGATCACAATCTCAACATAACAGTCAGGTGACAACCTGGTAATACTTCCGAGAAGATATACGGAAATCACGAACCACCGATATGTCTCTAAGCTCGAGAACAATCTTGATTTTCAGGGCAAGATGATATGATCAAATGAGCGAGGACTTGACAAAATCCTAACTCATCAATCGAAATGTGCACCAGGAAGATGGACAAGGTAGCACGATCAATCTTAGAATGATGATTCAAGAACCAACACGTTAAGAATGAGGTTATTGTCCATTTAACTACCAAGCAACAGAGTTGCTAGCAGTATTGATTTCACACACCATGATTCTCTTGTCGGCATTCCGGTTACAATAACACAGGAACCGAGGAATGAACAATGATGGCAAGAAGTATCACTGTACCAAGAGTTCATAGGATGGTGTGCAATTCTCATGACAATCCTGACATAAAGAGGGTAATACTCCAAGGTAGAGCAGAACAAAAGCTGGATTGGCATTTTGATCTGCGGAATACAACTACTTTGACCCAATCCTAGATATGGATGAGGTACTGGAGTTCATTTATCGTAGTCATTCTGGGATAGAATGGCTTGACAAACCACAGGAGTAGTGGCAACGATGAACACGGATGCATATCTACTCCTGAATATCAATTGATATACAAGGGCCAGAAAACAACTAAAGAGGGACAACTCAAAGGAACATACGATTCTCTGAGTTGTGGAAGCATGTCGAACGAAGTTCAACATATTTCTTCCGGATAACCCATGCAGAAAGGTAGAACTGGCAGAGCCACAATATATAATGGAGAACTCATCAAGAGCACTCTGGTTGTGATCGTTCAGTTCAACGAGGAACTTCTGCCATAAGTAGTTCATGGTATTTGGAAGAAGAAGATACCACGGACTTCGAGGACTATCGCAAGGTTACTAATAACCTAAGGGAGCTACCAACATGAAGTAAGTAGAGTGAATCTCGGGTTCAGGAACCCAGGAATAGAATACCTACTACTAAGTAGCATCACGGAATGCTTTCGAGAATAAAGGCCAGAATCATCACACTGGGACACAATCATGGCTAGACCACTAGATGATCCCCCTGAGACACCTAGGGTCATAATAATAACTCCAACATAAATGTCAAGGCAATAGAATACCTCAACTCAACAATTAGTGTGATTGAGCTCGCATAAAGGAACATCGAAACCAGGGGAAAGAATTTTGCAAATGCATCAGACTATTTAGAAACCTGGAATGACTCGGACAGCATAACGGCTGTAAATGCTCAAAAAAGACTTGAGACATTCACAAAATGGTGGCATAACCACTCAGAAGCACAATATCAAGGTTTCGAGATCAACAATTAACATACGGAAGTAGTAGGAACTGAACTGAGACTTAAATCCAACAATCCTATAAGTCTACGGATTAGTAACACGTCATCTTGATAGATAGATGAGAAGACCTAGTTCCTTAACCCCCGTAGAAGAAGAAGAGGGTGACTCAGATCAGAAGGCCATGAGGTATAAGGAGTAAAAAGAGCCTTACGGTTCATCCACAATCAATTCCCCTACATATAACTAAAGCATTTCGAGACTCAACTTCGACCAGTTTGGCTTGGTAATCCTACAGGCAGTCAAGCTCTGATACCAACGCTGTCAGGACCCCGACTCAATGCCACATCGATCTAGCATGTAACACCTCATATCACTTTGCGGCCTCACGCACGGTATTCCCACGGGTGTCGCCTTACCTTTGCCCGGGACCGTTTGCGCCTTTTGGCACACGTATATGATAGTGTCGCTAGCATCCATATGATAAGGAGCCCGGGCTGACATGGCTAGTCGTAAACCCAAAGTGGCACAAACTTACAGGGACAGGCATCCATGACCCAGCATCGAACGTGTCGGTCATCAGCGAGTGAATCCAGGCTGTAGCACTGGGCTAGCAGGACTCCGGTGAACCGGGCTGTAGAGGGCTAACAGGACTCCGGTATTCATCGCGTGACATTTCCCCGAAAGGACAGACACAGGAACGAAGAAGGACACATGCCGGCCAGCCTAAGTGTTCCGGAGCAGTAGCAAGCTACCATGGCTCAGTGGAAACACTAGGAGACATTTCCCGGTAAGAGAGGCTACTAAGGATAAACAACTAGATAGTCAGATCCCACACATACCAAGCATTTCAATAACATACACACAATATGCTCGATATGTGCAAATACAACATGGCATCACAACATAACTTTACAACTCAAGTATTTATTCAATAGGCTCCGAGGAGCGAGATATTACAAACATGGGTCTCATGACCCAACAATCAGAGCATACAAGTCAAAGCACAAGCGGAAGCTTAACATGTCTGAGTACAGACAACTATAAATGAAAAAGGCTGAAGAGCCTGACTATCTACCAGATCCTGCTGAGGGCACAAGATCGTAGCTGAGGTAACAAGCTAAACGTCGAAGTCCACGTGGAACTACTAGTGAGACTGAAGTCTCTCTGCAAAAACATAAATTAAGCAACGTGAGTACAAATGTACCCAGCAAGACTTACATCAGATCTAACTACATATGCATCATTTTCAACAAAGGGGGTGGTGGAGTTTAACTGCAGCAAGCCAGCTTTGACTCGGTGGCTAACCTGAACTACGACTGCAAGTAACTCTTTTGAGGTGGCGCACACGATTCCACATATTCACCATATCAATACACCACTATGGATCCGCTCCCGTCTCCCTACAAGAACGCCATCCATAGCACTCACGCTTATCTTGCACATTTTAAAGTATCCACTTTCACTTGTCTATGAACTGTACAAGGGGTCCAAGTTTCCATATCCGAGGAATCCGGCTATTCGAATAGGTAATGATAACCCTGCAGGGGTGTACTTCTTCACACACGCTTTCGCCACTTATTGCCCTGTACACGTCATGTACCTCGGCAACCTTCAAGCGGAAGCCGGGCGAGGGAGTCGGTTACGACCTGACTAACCGAACAAGTCTCTCGTCCAGGTTTATCGCCTATTCGGGTTCCATCCGCAAGGAGATCCGGCCGGGGTGTCGCTCACGGCCCCAAACGATGTGAGCAGGGTTCCCAAGCCCACCTCGACGGGTGGATGTACGCTTGGTACATCGTGCCACTGTGCCTAGTCTGTCCCAAGCCCACCTGTACCGGGTGCCACTTGGTAGACTACTAACACTACCTACAAACACCAGAAACTAGTTGCAACTCCTGGACAGAGATCAAGTTGATTAATAAGTCGAGAGAGCTTGGAGCGCCCGGAGCCCAATGTGTGGTAGTAGCTGTTCATGGATCACAAACACAGAACTCAGTTCCTGAGGACGGCTGCAATGAGACAACCCACCATGTACTCCTACATGGCCTCTCACCGCTACCTTTACCAAATCGTGTTCACACACTTAGCTCACACACGGTAGGACATGTTCACACACCTCTGATTCATCCCCGATGAATCAGACCTGACTCAACTCTAAGCAGTAGCAGGCATGACAAACAAGCATGAATGAGTAGGCACATCAGGGCTCAAACAACTCCTACTCATGCTAGTGGGTTTCATCTATTTACTGTGGCAATGACAGGTCATGCAAAGGATAAAGGGGTTCAGCTAACGCAGCAAGTAACAAATATGTCGTTGTTGTCCTAATGCAGTAAAAGAGAGCAGGAGCGGGAGAGTGGGATTTTATCGGAATGAACAAGGGGGTTTTGCTTGCCTGGCACTTCTGAAGATAACATTGAGTCTTCATTAGTGTCAACGATCACATCATCGGTACAGCGTCTACCGAGGGGGAACAACACCGGCAAACACAGAAGAAACACGATCAATGCAATGCACAATATGATGCATGCTATGACATGGCAATATGTATGTGTTTTGGGCTAATGCACCTAGCTATGATTTAAATGAAGTTGGTTTGAATACATGATTCAAATTCCAACTCCATACATGATTATTTAAATGCCCTTTATTTGTTTTGTCCAAAACAGAGGACAAACATTGTTCAAACATGCATGAAAATGGTACAGATGGATTCCTTGAATTTTTCTGATAATTTTTCATATATAAATTATTTCATTCTGAGTTACGGTTGAATTTCTATGATTTATTGAAGTTTTAGCTATTTTCTGGAATTTTCTGAATAAAATAAATCCAGAAAACATTACTGCGTCAGCCTGACATCATAATGACGTCAACAGGTCAACTGCGGCGGTCCAGGTCAAACCCTGACCTGTGGGTCCCGAGTGTCAGTGACTGGGGCTGGTTAGTGCCGCTGACGTGTGGGCCCAGTCAACGGCCACGTCAGCGCGGTCAAAACTGACGCGTGGGGCCACTGCAATTAGATTAAACCTAATCTATTTTAGTTAGCCGGTTAGTTAGGCCGCAGGGCCCGCATGTTAGTGAGAGTGTGGGTTAATTAGTGGAGTCATTAACTACTAATGACGGTGCCACGTCAGCTGCCGGCGTTTAACCGCCGGCGACCTCAGATCGCGGCGGCGTCCGCGTCGGGATTGCGCTACAGGCCATGATTTGGGGCGCGGGGAGCATCTACGGGGAGCTGGCGGAGTGGCGCTTCCAGTGGTGGAGGCGGCTGAAGCGGAGGTGGCCGGAGTCGTCGCCGGCGTCGACCGTGGCGGTCGCCGGAGTTCGGGCGAGGGCGGCCGCGTGGTTCCAGTGCATGGGGGAGCTAGTTAGGGGTTCCGTTGGACTCGCCGTTGCTCCAGGAGCACGCCGAAGGCTCAAGATCGAGCGGAGACGCACGGTGGCTGCGAGAGCAACGACCATGGCGGACGGCGGCGCTCGGGTACGGCGGCTGGCATAGCTAGAGGATAGGAACGAGCTCGGGGAGGAGGGGGAAAGACGGAGGATCTCACAGCGCATCGGGTGGGGTCATCGACGAGCTCGGGGGCGCACGAGTGACGGCGAATCGGCGGCGACCATCGGCAGCGGTCGAGGATGAAGACGACGGCGTGGAGGCGATGCAGAGCTTCCTGAGGGGCTTGGCTTGGTGGGGAGGAGGAGGGGGTCGAGGCGGAGCTCCTGGGCTGCTCAAGGGGACGAGGGAGGGGCCATGGCCGCGGTGGTGCAAGTCAGCGGCGGCAGGCGCGTTCGGTGATGAGAGGGAGGAAGAGCAGAGGATGGGAATGAGCTCGGTGGGAGAGGGGAGAGGCACCAGAGGGTTTGGGGGAGTGAGGGGGAAGGTGCTGGGCATCTCCGTGGCGCGGATTAGGACGAAGGGCGGCCTCCAGCGCGAAGCAGGAGGTGGCCGGGGCTCTCGGGCGCGCGCCACGCCTCGCCTCTGCCTACTGGCAGAGGAAGACGACGAGCGGCGAGGTAGATGGGCTGGGCCGTGCTGGGCCGGTTGGTGGCGCCAGGTAAGTGGCTGGGCTGCTGGTGGGCTACCAGGTAAGTCTTCTGCTCCTTTTTAATTTTTCTGTTCTGTTTTATTTTTATTTAATCTTTTGCCACTGTTTTGAATTTAAAATAATTCAAACAATGCCAAAAGCTCCTCTGAATATTTTTATTTTGCTAGATGGACTTTTCCAAAAGCTCATAAAATATTTCAGGGGTATTTGAAATTATATTCTAGTTATATGAATATAATTCAAATTCAAATAGCTAATGATTTAAATTCAAAGTCCCAAAAATAAATCCTTAAAAATGTTCAATATTTTTGGTTTGGATCAAAACCCTTGCCAAAAATACTAAACATCTAAGAAGAGCATTTTGGAACAATGAATCAGATTTTAGGGTTTTTGCCCTTCTTTTATTTAGGGTTTTGAGGCTTCTAAATTCCTCAGTTCAAGTTTCAGAAATTTAAACATGATGCAAACACTAGGCAGCACCAGAAGCTAGGGATGTGACAAAAATAGATTCAAATTTACCTCCTGCATTCCAAAATAATTTTAGTTATAGGATTTTCAAGTGTCAAAAATTCAAAATGAAGCGCATAATTTAATGATGTTTTCAAACATACTAGGTCAAATTTAACGTTGTCTAATTAGGTCACGAAAACGTTCAAGTGTATTCTCAACATGAATGCTTTTGTTTCAGAATTTCGAACAAAGCGCCAAAAGAGCCTCTACTTGCCCGAAACCACGTGAGACCAATGTTTGGTACAAGGAAATTACTTCTGTAACTCCGACCCGTGAAACCTACCGGCCCGGCGTCCAAAGGTCTAAACCGGGTAGGTTTGTAGCTTCATCTAGACGCCACACGCAACCGCCTCCGAAAAACATTGATACACTATGGCCGCCTAAACGCACATGCGCTCGACAAAAATCGCTCCCGCCCACCATTTGGGACACCTAGAATTACGGTCCTACCCTCGACCTGCAGTAGGTCCGAAATTTAAGAGGGGTTCAAAGTTTGTACATTCCCCAAATTTCAAACAAGCGCGTCCCATTTGTTGAAAAAGACCAAAAACAAGCGCGTCCCAGACCGAGACATGGTTGGCCCTTAGCTCCCCCTACCCCCCATCCGATTCCCCATTCGTACTCCGTGGGCGCCAATACTACCTCTCCACCAGCCACGAAATCCCGACATCCTCCGTCTGCCACCCCATCCCACCCATAAACCGCCGCCCTCCTCCATCACGTCAGAGCCGATACCTTGACATCGTCGTCCACCGCGCAACACCCTCCATGGATAGTAGTTGAAGCCGAGGCCGAGCTGCCTCCAGGACACTAATGTGGACCTTCCCTGAGCCAGTTCAACCACATCGTCCCGTGCCTCACCGTTGCCGCTCCAGCGTCGCCACCGTCCACCGCACCAAAGTTGTTCCTGCTACTCTGTCCTTCGCCGCCTCGGATCTGCTTCCCCTCCGTTGATAGATGACCATTGCAACATAGTCAACAGTTTGGCCATGGGTTCGTCCAAGGCTCCACCCTCCTCCAAAACATCGGTTCCCCCGGTAAAAAGAAGAAAATCACCGCGATATCAGGAGGACACAACACTGGCAACCGGAAATGGTACTGCTCTTCCCTTATTCGTGCAAATCTTACGTGTCTGCTTGCATGGTATTCATCGCACATAGAAGACACTAGTTGACCGCTTCTTCCTACACCTTCTTCCTGATACTAAATGTTCCTAGTAACTCGCAATGGGCATCCTACACCTCCATGACAAGGCACACATCAAGTATGGTACATAGCATGGCATACATTATAGAGCCTATGGCTGAGGCATAGCGGAAGACCTTCATCCTTTCTCTTTCTTCTGCCATGGTCAAGCTTTGAATCTTACTCAACTTCACACCTTAAAATACAGGAAAGAAATCCTTCTTTGACTGGTCCATTTTGAACTCCTTCAAAATCTTGTCAAGATATGTGCTTTGTGACAGTCTTATCATGTGTCTTGATCTATCTCTATAGATCTTCATGCCCAATATGTAAGCATCTTTACCCAGGTATTCCTTTGGAAAACTCCTTTCAAAACAACTCTTTATGCATTCCAGAAATTCTACATCATTTCCAATCAACAATATGTCATCCACCTATACTATCAGAAATGCTATAGAGCTCCCACTCACTTTCTTGTAAATACAAGTTTCTTCATAAAATTTGTATAAACTCAAAAGCTTTGATCACCTTATCAAAGCGTATATTCCAACTCCGAGATGCTTGCAACAGTCCATAGATAGATCACTGGAGCTTGCATACTTTGTTAGCATCCTTATGATCGACAAAACCTTCAGGTTGCATCATATAGAATTATTCCTTAAGGAAACCATTAAGGAATGTTGTTTTGACGTCCATCTTCCAGATCTCATAGTCGTAATATGCGACAATTGCTAACATAATTCTAACAGACTTAAGCATCACTACGGGTGAGAAAGTCTCATCATAGTCAACTCCTTGAACTTGTCGGAAACCCTTTGTGACAAGTCAAGCTTTATAGACGGTGACATTACCATCAGTGTTTGTCTTTTTCTTAAAGATCCATTTATTCCCAATAGCTTGCCGATCATCGGGAAAGTCCACCAAAGTCCATACTTTGTACTCATACATGGATCCTATATAGGATTTCATGGCCTGAAGCCATTTGTCGGAATCCAGACTCATCATAACTTCCTCATACTTTGTAGGTTTGCTATTGTCTAACAACATGATTCCCAGGACTGGATTATCATACCACTCTAGTGCGAAACATACCCTGGTTGACCTATGAAGGTCAGTAGTAACTTGATCTGAAGTTTCATGATCATCATCATTAAATTATTATTCGGTTGGTGTAGGCATCACGTGAACTGTTTTCTCTAATGTGCTACCTTCTAATTCAAAGAAGGTACAATTACCTCATCAAGTTCTACTTTCCTCCCACTCACACTACAAAAAAATACACTTTCATGATGATACGTGTTTGTCATAGTAGGTCACATTTTTTGTCATGCATGTACATCCATGATGACTTTATAACAGAATCAAGATAGTCATACATGTGCTGTCGTAGAAGTGTTCATGACAATACCAAAATTATCATCACGGAAGTCTTCACTCCATGATGATAAATGACGCGTCATGGAAGTGCTTTCGTCAAGGGTAACCGACACGTGGCATCCACCGTAACAAGTCACAGTTAAGCTATCGGGTCCGGTTTTGGATCCGATAACCCGTTAACAGCCCGGACCAAAGGGGATTTTCCACGTGTAAAATTCTCATTGGTCGAAGGAAACATGTGTCAACTCATCATTGGGTCAGATAGGCGCCTATGATATGCCGACACGTGTGATGGACCAACACTGACCCATTTATCTTACAAAGGCCGACCCGTTTGACTTGGTCAAAAGTTAGCAGGCCGGCCCATGAAAAGCATGTTAACTCTCTGTTTGCAGATAGCGCATTTTACGGCCCGATAACTCACGATCCGTTAGGGCCTTCCCGAAATCGGCCAAATAGCGTCATGTGGGCCATCGAATATAACACCAGCCCATTTCACTTTCGGTGCATGTATGGCCCACGACGTCTTTCGGCCCATATGAGGCCTTTCATTGTTGGAAATATGCCCTAGAGGCAATAATAAAAGTATTATTATTATATTTCCTTGTTCATGATAATTGTCGTTTATTCATGCTATAACTGTATTATCCGGAAATCGTAATACACGTGTGAATACATAGACCACAATATGTCCCTAGTGAGCCTCTAGTTGACTAGCTCGTTGTGATCAACAGATAGTCATGGTTTCCTGGCTATGGACATTGGATGTCGTTGATAACGGGATCACATCATTAGGAGAATCATGTGATGGACAAGACCCAATCCTAAGCATAGCACAAGGATCGTGTAGTTCGTTTGCTAGAGCTTTGCCAATGTCAAGTATCTCTTCCTTTGACCATGAGAGCGTGTAACTCCTGGATACCGTAGGAGTGCTTTGGGTGTATCAAACGTCACAACGTAACTGGGTGACTATAAAGGTGCACTACAGGTATCTCCGAAAGTATCTATTGTTTTATGCGGATCGAGACTGGGATTTGTCACTCCGTGTAAACGGAGAGGTATCTCTGGGCCCACTCGGTAGGACATCATCATATGCGCAATGTGACCAAGGGGTTGATCACGGGATGATGTGTTACGGAACGAGTAAAGAGACTTGCCGGTAACGAGATTGAACAAGGTATCGGTATACCGACGATCGAATCTCGGGCAAGTAAAATACCGCTAGACAAAGGGAATTGTATACGGGATCGATTGAGTCCTTGACATCGTGGTTCATCCGATGAGATCATCGTGGAACATGTGGGAGCCAACATGGGTATCCAGATCCCGCTGTTGGTTATTGACCGGAGAACGTCTCGGTCATGTCTGCATGTCTCCCGAACCCGTAGGGTCTACACACTTAAGGTTCGATGACGCTAGGGTTATAAAGGAAGCTTGTATGTGGTTACCGAATGTTGTTCAGAGTCCCGGATGAGATCCCGGACGTCACGAGGAGTTCCGGAATGGTCCGGAGGTAAAGATTTATATATAGGAAGTCCTGTTTCGGCCATCGGGACAACTTTCGGGGTCATCGGTATTGTACCGGGACCATTGGAAGGGTCCCGGGGGCCCACCGGGTGGGGCCACCTGCCCCGGGGGGCCACATGGGCTGTAGGGGGTGCGCCTTGGCCTACATGGGCCAAGGGCACCAGCCCCAAGAGGCCCATGCGCCTAGGGAACCCTAGAGGGAAGAGTCCTCAAGGGGGAAGGCACCTCTGAGGTGCCTTGGGGAGGATGGACTCCTCCCCCCCTCTTGGCCGCACCCTTTTCTTGGAGTAAGGGGCAAGGCTGCGCCTCCCCCCTCTCCCTTGCCCCTATATATAGTGGAGGGGTGGGAGGGCATCCATACCTGAGCCCTTGGCGCCTCCCTCCCTCCCGTGACACCTCCTCCTCTCCCGTAGGTGCTTGGCGAAGCCCTGCAGGATTGCCACGCTCCTCCATCACCACCACGCCATTGTGCTGCTGCTGGATGGAGTCTTCCTCAACCTCTCCCTCTCTCCTTGCTGGATCAAGGCGTGGGAGACATCGTCGAGCTGTACGTGTGTTGAATGCGGAGGTGCCGTCCGTTCGGCACTAGGATCATCGGTGATCTGAATCACAACGAGTACGACTCCATCAACCCCGTTCACTTGAACGCTTCCGCTTAGCGATCTACAAGGGTATGTAGATGCACTCTCCTTCTACTCGTAGCTGGTTTCTCCATAGATAGATCTTGGTGACACGTAGGAAAAATTAGAATTTCTGCTACGTTCCCCAACAGTGGCATCATGAGCTAGGTCTATTGCGTAGATTCTTTGCACGAGTAGAACACAAAGTAGTTGTGGGCGTTGATGTTGTTCAATATGCTTACCGTTACTAGTCCAATCTTGTTTCGACGGTATTGTGGGATGAAGCGGCCCGGACCGACCTAACACGTACTCTTACGTGAGACAGGTTCCACCGATTGACATGCACTTGGTGCATAAGGTGGCTAGCGGGTGCCAGTCTCTCCCACTTTAGTCGGAACGGATTCGATGAAAAGGGTCCTTATGAAGGGTAAATAGCAATTGGCATATCACGTTGTGGTCTTGCGTAGGTAAGAAACGTTCTTGCTAGAAACCCATAGCAGCCACGTAAAACATGCAACAACAATTAGAGGACGTCTAACTTGTTTTTGCAGGGTATGCTATGTGATGTGATATGGCCAAGAAGAATGTGATGAATGATATGTGATGTATGAGATTGATCATGTTCTTGTAATAGGATTCACGACTTGCATGTCGATGAGTATGACAACCGGCAGGAGCCATAGGAGTTGTCTTTATTTTTTGTATGACCTGCGTGTCATTGAAGAACGCCATGTAAACTACTTTACTTTATTGCTAAATGCGTTAGTCATAGAAGTAGAAGTAGTCGTTGGCGTGACAACTTCATGAAGACACGATGATGGAGATCATGATGATGGAGATCATGGTGTCATGCCGGTGACAAGATGATCATGGAGCCCCGAAGATGAAGATCAAAGGAGCTATATGATATTGGCCATATCATGTCACTACTCTATTTGATTGCATGTGATGTTTATCATGTTTATGCATCTTGTTTGCTTAGGACGACGGTAGTAAATAAGATGATCCCTTACAAAATTTCAAGAAGTGTTCTCCCCTAACTGTGCACCGTTGCTACAGTTCGTCGCTTCTAAGCACCACGTGATGATCGGGTGTGATGGATTCTTACGTTCACATACAACGGGTGTAAGACAGTTTTACACAGCGAAAACACTTAGGGTTAACTTGACGAGCCTAGCATGTGCAGACATGGCCTCGGAACACGGAGACCGAAAGGTCGAGCATGAGTCGTATAGTAGATACGATCAACATGAAGATGTTCACCGATGATGACTAGTCCGTCTCACGTGATGATCGGACACGGCCTAGTTGACTCGGATCATGTGATCACTTAGATGACCAGAGGGATGTCTATCTGAGTGGGAGTTCATAACATGAACTTAATTATCCTGAACATAGTCAAAAGACCTTTTGCAAATTATGTCGTAGTTCGCGCTTTAGTTCTACTGTTTAGATATGTTCCTAGAGAAAATTATAGTTGAAAGTTGATAGTAGCGATTATGCGATCAGTAGAAAGCTTATGTCCTTAATGCACCGCTCAGTGTGCTGAACCCCAAACGTCGTTTGTGGATGTTGTGAACATCGGACATACACGTCTTGATAACTACGTGATAGTTCAGTTAAACGGTTTAGAGTTGAGGCACGAAAGACGTTTTCGAAACATCGCGAAACATATGAGATGCTTCGAGGGCTGAAATTGGGATTTCAGGCTCGTGCCCATGTCAAGAGGTATAAGACCTCCGACGATTTTCTTAACCTGCAAACTAAGGGAGAAAAGCTCAATCGTTGAGCTTGTGCTCAGATTGTCTGAGTACAACAATCACTTGAATCAAGTGGGAGTTGATCTTCCAGATGAAATAGTGATAGTTTCTCCGAAGTCATTACCACCAAGCTGCTAGAGCTTCGTGATGAACTATAATATATCAGGGACATATATGATGATCCTTGAGATATTCGCGATGTTTGACACCACGAAAGTAGAAATCAAGAAGGAGCATCAATCGTTGATGGTCAGTGAGACCACTAGTTTCAAGAAGGGCAAGGGCAAGAAGGGATACTTCATGAAACGGCAATTCAGCTGCTGCTCTAGTGAAGAAACCCAAGGTTGAACCCAAACCCGAGACTGAGTGCTTCTGTAATAAGGGGAACATCCACTGGAGCAGAATTACCCTAGATACTTGGTAGATGAGAAGGCTGGCAAGGTCGATAGAAGTATATTGGATATACATTGTGTTAATGTGTACTTTACTAGTACTCCTAGTAGCACCAGGGTATTAGATACCGGTTCGGTTGCTAAGTGTTAGTAACTCGAAATAAAAGCTACGGAATAAACGAAGACTAGCTAAAGGTGAGCTGACGATATATGTTGGAAGTGTTTCCAAGTTTGATGTGATCAAACATCGCACGCTCCCTCTACCATCAAGATTAGTATTAAACCTGAATGGTTTATTGAATCTCGATCGTAGTGATACACATTTTCATACCAAAAGATATAAGATAGTAATGATAGTACCACTTACTTGTGGCACTGCCATGTAAGTCATAATGGTATAAAACGCATGAAGAAGCTCCATGTTGATGGATCTTTGAACTCACTCGTTTTGAAAAGTTTGAGACATGCGAACCATGTCTATTGGTGTATATGCATGAAGAAACTCCATGCAAATGGACCGTTTGGACTCACTTGATTTTGAATCACTTGAGATATGCAAATCATACCACATGGGCAAGATGACTGAAAAGCCTCATTTTCAGTAAAATGGAACAAGATAGCAACTTGTTGGAAGTAACACATTTTGATATGTGCAGTCCAATGAGTGCTGAGGCATGCAGTGAATATCGTTATGTTCTTACTTCACAGATGATTCGAGTAGACGTTGAGAATATTTACTTGATGAAACACAAGTCTGAATTATTGAATGGTTCAAATAATTTCAGAGTGAAGTAGAAGATCATTGTGACAAGAGGATAAAATGTCTATGATACGATCATAGAGATGAATATCTGAGTTATGAGTTTTGGCACACAATTAAGACATTGTGGAAATTGTTTCGCAATTAATACCGCCTGGAACACCATAGTGTGATGGTGTGTCCGAACATCATAGTTGCACCCTATTGGATATGGTGCGTACCATGATGTCTCTTATCGAATTACCACTATTGTCCGTGGGTTAGGCATTAGAGACAACCACATTCACTTTAAATAGGGCACCACGTAATTCCGATGAGATGACACCGTATGAATTATGGTTTAGAGAAACCTAAGTTGTCGTTTCTTAAAAGTTTGGGGCTGCGACGCTTATGTGAAAAAAAATTCAGGATTGATAAGCTCGAACCCAAAGCGGATAAAATGCATCTTCATAGGACACCCAAAACAGTTGGGTATACCTCCTAATTCAGATCCGAAAGCAATATGGATTGTTTCTAGAATCGGGTCCTTTCTCGAGGAAAAGTTTCTCTCGAAAGAATTGAGTGGGAGGATGGTGGAGACTTGATGAGGTTATTGAACCGTCTCTTCAACTAGTGTGTGGCAGGGCACAGGAAGTTGTTCCTGTGGCACCTACACCAATTGAAGTGGAAGCTTATGATATTGATCATGAAACTTCGGATCAAGTCACTACCAAACCTCGTAGGACGACAAGGACACGTACTACTTCGGAGTGGTAAGGTAATCCTGTCTTGAAGGTCATGTTGCTAGACAACAATGAACCTACGAGCTATGGAGAAGCGATGGTGGGCCCGAATTCCGACAAATGGTTAGAAGCCATGAAATCCGAGATAGTATCCATATATCAGAACAAAGCATGGACTTTGATGGACTTGCCCAATGATCGGCAATCCATTGAGATAAATGGATCTTTTAAGAAGAAGACGGACGTGGATGGTAATGTCACCATCTATGAAGCTCGACTTGTGGCGAAGTGTTTTCCGACAAGTTCAAGGAGTTGACTACGATGAGATTTTCTCACTCGTAGCGATGCTTAAAGTCCGTCGGAATCATGTTAGCATTAGCTGCATTTATGAAATCTGGCAGATGGATGTCAAGACAAGTTTCCTTACTAGTTTTCGTAAGGAAAGGTTGTATGCAATACAATCAGAAAAGTTTTGTCGATCCTAAGGATGCTAAAAGGTATGCTAGCTCCAGCGATCCTTTTAAGGACTGGAGTAAGCATCTCGGAGTTGGAATGTACGCTTTGATGAGATGATCAAAGATTTTGGATTTATACAAAGTTTATAAGAAACTTGTATTTCCAAAGAAGTGAGTGGGAGCACTATAGAATTTCTGATGAGTATATGTTGTTGACATATTGTTGATCAGAAATGACGTAGAATTTCTGGAAAGCATATAGGGTTATTTTGAAAGTGTTTTTCAATAGAAAACCTGGATTAAGCTACTTGAACATTGAGCATCGAGATCTATAAGGATAGATCGAAATGCTTAATAATACTTTCAAATGAGCACATACCTTGACATGATTTTGAAGGTGTTCAAGATGGACCAGTAAAAGAAGGAGTTCTTGACTGAGTTGTAAGGTACGAAGTTAAGACTTAAAGCTCGACCACGGCAGAATAGAGAGAAAGGACGAAGGTCGTCCCCTATGCTTAAGACGTAGGCTCTTCAGTATGCTATGCTGTGTACCGCACACGAAGTGTGCCTTGCCATGAGTCAGTCAAGGGGTACAAGAGTGATCCATGAATGGATCACAGGACAGCGGTCAAAGTTATCCTTAGTAACTAGTGGACTAAGGAATTTTCTCGATTATGGAGGTGGTAAAAGAGTTCGTCGTAAAGGGTTACGTCGATGCAAGCCTAACACCTATCCGGATAGCTCTGAGTAGAGATACCGGATACGTATAATGGAGCAATAATTTAGGATAGCTCCAAGTAGAACAGTTGTTTGGAATAGCTCCAAATAGAGCATGGTAGCTGCATCTAGGAGATGACGTAGAGATTTGTAAAGCACACACGGATCTGAAAGATTCAGACCCATTGACTAAAACCTCTCTCACAAGCAACATGATCAAACATAAAACTCATTGAGTGTTAATCACATAGTGATGTGAACTAGACTACTGACTCTAGTAAACTCTTGGGTATTAGTCACATGGCGATGTGACCTGTGAGTGTTAATCACATGGCGGTGTGAACTAGATTATTGACTCTAGTGCAAGTGGGAGACTGTTGGAAATATGCCCTAGAGGCAATAATAAAAGTGTTATTATTATATTTCCTTGTTCATGATAATTGTCTTTTATTCATGCTATAACTGTATTATCCGGAAATCGTAATACACGTGTGAATACATAGACCACAATATGTCCCTAGTGAGCCTCTAGTTGACTAGCTCGTTGTGATCAACAGATAGTCATGGTTTCCTGGCTATGGACATTGGATGTCGTTGATAACGGGATCACATCATTAGGAGAATCATGTGATGGACAAGACCCAATCCTAAGCATAGCACAAGGATCGTGTAGTTCGTTTGCTAGAGCTTTGCCAATCTCAAGTATCTCTTCCTTTGACCATGAGAGCGTGTAACTCCTGGATACCGTAGGAGTGCTTTGGGTGTATCAAACGTCACAACGTAACTGGGTGACTATAAAGGTGCACTACAGGTATCTCCGAAAGTATCTATTGTTTTATGCGGATCGAGACTGGGATTTGTCACTCCGTGTAAACGGAGAGGTATCTCTGGGCCCACTCGGTAGGACATCATCATATGCGCAATGTGACCAAGGAGTTGATCACGGGATGATGTGTTACGGAACGAGTAAAGTGACTTGCCGGTAACGAGATTGAACAAGGTATCGGTATACCGACGATCGAATCTCGGGCAAGTAAAATACCGCTAGACAAAGGGAATTGTATACGGGATCGATTGAGTCCTTGACATCGTGGTTCATCCGATGAGATCATCGTGGAACATGTGGGAGCCATCATGGGTATCCAGATCCCGCTGTTGGTTATTGACCGGAGAACGTCTCGGTCATGTCTGCATGTCTCCCGAACCCGTAGGGTCTACACACTTAAGGTTCGATGACGCTAGGGTTATAAAGGAAGCTTGTATGTGGTTACCGAATGTTGTTCAGAGTCCCGGATGAGATCCCGGACGTCACGAGGAGTTCCGGAATGGTCCGGAGGTAAAGATTTATATATAGGAAGTCCTGTTTCGGCCATCGGGACAAGTTTCGGGGTCATCGGTATTGTACCGGGACCACCGGAAGGGTCCCGGGGGCCCACCGGGTGGGGCCACCTGCCCCGGGGGGCCACATGGGCTGTAGGGGGTGCGCCTTGGCCTACATGGGCCAAGGGCACCAGCCCCAAGAGGCCCATGCGCCTAGGGAACCCTAGAGGGAAGAGTCCTCAAGGGGGAAGGCACCTCTGAGGTGCCTTGGGGAGGATGGACTCCTCCCCCCTCTTGGCCGCACCCTTTTCTTGGAGTAAGGGGCAAGGCTGCGCCTCCCCCCTCTCCCTTGCCCCTATATATAGTGGAGGGGTGGGAGGGCATCCATACCTGAGCCCTTGGCGCCTCCCTCCCTCCCGTGACACCTCCTCCTCTCCCGTAGGTGCTTGGCGAAGCCCTGCAGGATTGCCACGCTCCTCCATCACCACCACGCCGTTGTGCTGCTGCTGGATGGAGTCTTCCTCAACCTCTCCCTCTCTCCTTGCTGGATCAAGGCGTGGGAGACATCGTCGAGCTGTACGTGTGTTGAACGCGGAGGTGCCGTCCGTTCGGCACTAGGATCATCGGTGATCTGAATCACGACGAGTACGACTCCATCAACCCCGTTCACTTGAACGCTTCCGCTTAGCGATCTACAAGGGTATGTAGATGCACTCTCCTTCTACTCGTAGCTGGTTTCTCCATAGATAGATCTTGGTGACACGTAGGAAAAATTAGAATTTCTGCTACGTTCCCCAACATTCATATCTTTGGGTCCTTTAGTGGCCCACGGTGACTCTGGCCCATAACGAACAGTAAATTTGTTTGTACCCATTAACAGCCCATGATTCACATTGGTCACTTCCAGCCCGTGTTACATTTCGGCCTACTGACGGCCCATACGTTCTTGGGTTCCTTTTCGGCCCTCGATTACTTCCGGCCCGTTACTAGCTTGTTCTCGTAATGGGCCGAATTCGGCCCGTGGTTAGAATGGGCCCATTTTTGGCATGTTAACCTGTTGCGCCATTTCCAGCCCATCCTATATCTGGCCCATTAACGACCTGTTATGCCTGTGACAGAATTAAGCCTTTGCTATCTTCCGGCCTGTTCACGGCCCGTTACCGTGCTGGCCGATACCAATTACGCCCATTTACGGCCCATGTGGGCCCATATATCCGAATGCTCGAGGCCCACTGATTCTATGACCTGTTGGGGGCCCATTTATCCGATGGCCCGTAGGAGGCCCATGGATCCTACGGCCTGTAGCAGGCTCAATGTTACCATGGCGTATATGGCCCATGGTTGTTGCGGCCACTCACTAGTACCCGTCGGTGTTATACAAACGGTTTTAACCCCTTTTCACGATGTCATTTGGAACCGTCACCAAGTGAGTGTGGGTGATAGGGGGGTCCTTCGCACACGACCCAGAAACCGTCAGGAATAGGCCCTCCTGGCACACAAGCTGGGGCAAAATGAGCTCGTGTGCGATCGGGCGAGGCATCGAAACGCAATTGTTTCCGTTTATACGTACATCTTACACGGTGAATCCCGGAAAAACATTTTCGTTCGTATGTATATCACACATAGTCAATCCAAGGAGAATGTTTCCGTTCTCATATACATCCAACACAATGAATCTAGGGAAAACTTTTTTGTCGTATATACTTCCCACATAGTCAATCCAGGGAAAATGTTTTCGTTCGTATGTACATCCCACAGTCAATCCAGGGAAAACGTTTCTGTTCGTATGTACATCCCACACAGGTTTATGTATAGGCTCGTGCGTGATACGTGTAACTATCACACACGCTCTGCCTTGGTTAACCATTTGCTTTTATCAGCTACATCACACAGGATTTGATGAAGAAAACTGTGTGGCACTGGGCTGTCCATCACAAGCGCTTTTACTTATAGAACCGTTTGCAAAGTTACATGACCCATTTCGCAGGTTTATTAGTTTACGATTAATAATTCCAGTATTACGCAAATTCACATCTCATATCGAACAACTGTTTGCCAATTTCATATCAGGCTCATAGATATATTTTAACATCACAGTACGATAGCTACCGGAAAATAGCACAATACAGCATATAGATAGTTCAACTTCATAAGAACAATATTAGAACAATATATTCATTTCCCTAATCAATATCATCCAGGCTCGCCTTATCCACCTCTGTTTCAGTTCAGTAAGAACCTGTTTTGCACTAGCCAACTAGGAAAGTGCCTCCTCCTTCGCCAAGGCCAGCTTAGCAAAGTCTGATTTAAAAAATCTGAGCTCATTCTCCACCTTCCTCTTTTTATTCCACATCTTCAAATATTCTTCAGCATTGACAACACTTTCTCTAATCCTACCTATGTTCTCTTCCTAATACATGCTCCAGAGCTTTGCTAGGCACATCTTCAAAGACTGTGGCCACTCTTGATCAACCCACTCCAAGTAAGAACACTTCCGTTCATCCTATAATATTTAAAACTAGATCAGTAACAATTGTAGGGAAAATGGGTTTATAGAAACATAGAAAATCACCAATACTTGTCGGATGTGGGGTTCCGGCAGACCCTTAAGGTTCGAACTCTGGGGTGCGTAGGAAGTTCTCTCCCCTACCGATCTACGTCCGATCACCTTGTGAGATATCAGCTGAAAATGATGAACAACACGAGGGACACAAGATTTATACTGGTTCGGGCCACCGTTGTGGTGTAAGACCCTACTCTAGTGTGTGGTGTGGTGGATTGCCTCTGGGGCTGATGATGAACAGTACAAGGGAAGAACAGCCTCGCGAGAGGTGTTCTTGAGCTGGTGCGATGAACTACTTGGGTGAGTTCGATCGCCTCTCTCTCTCTCTCTAATGAGCACTCGATCTGTTCTGAACCCCCCTCTCTTCTGTGGTGGCTAGTCCTATTTATAGAGGCCTTGGTCCTCTTCCCAAATATTGAGCGGGAAGGGCGCCAACAACGGCCATTTTGAAGGGGAACATCTAGTACAAGCTATCCTGACTAAAGTTGGTCTTCGGCTACCAAAAGCACTGGCGATGACGCCGTCTTGGGCTCCACGGGGACCTCCATCCTGCCGCTCCGCTGGTCTTGGTCTCGTTGTACTGAAATGGCAACCTTTGCCTGATGCCTCGGTACTCCGCGCGCCTGTGCTTGCCCCCTTTGCACCAAAGAGGAAACAAGGACACTGCGCAGGCCGGCGTCCACCTGGTCTCAATCGTCATGGCTGGCGTCACGAGCACCTCGCGAGGTACCCTGTCTTGATATCTCCGCCTCCTCGCGAGCTTGCCTGGCGAGTCCATCCCTGAGGAATCCTTCATCCGCCCCACGAGGCTTGGCCCCTCGCGAGGGTCTTGAGTCTTGTGCTGATGAAGATGGGCCATACTAGGCCACCACTTGAGCCATGCCGCAGGCCGCAGGCAGGCAAGTCTGGGGACCCCCATTCCCAGATCGCCGACAGTAGCCCCCGGGCCAAAGGTGCATTCGGACTTGGCTTAGCGGAGAAGCGAAGGGGCAAGTGCGGAGCGCCGCGGGCCCCATCAGCCTGCAGCCTTGGGCGCCGCATGGCAGTTGATTGGACGTGGGCGTCTCCTCTTCCCCACGCTGCCTTGGCAACCTCTCGACTTGACAAGTCCCTGCATGCTGAAATTGGTCATGATTACCTGTGATCGTGGAGGCCGACGGTTGGCCTCCTCCGGACTATAAGTACGGACGGGCGAGAGCCCCACAGTCCATCTCTTCCTGCTTCACTCGTTCTTCTTCTTCCTCGCCCTTGCTTCACCTTACGCCAATGGCGCCGATCCGCCGGTTTTCTACGGAAGAGAAGGGGAAGGCTCCCCGAGAGGGTCCCGATCATCTCCCGCCAAATAAGCGCCCCGTCCCCGGCCGCTGCGGTGCGATCGCATGGCAGGAGACGTCGTGGCCCTGGTACAAGCGGCCGCCGCCTGGGTTTCAGCTGCCCTTGTACGCCCGAATCAAGGGCCCTGGAGGAGAAGACGTCAATCAACACCGACGAAGCCGACGGCGACACCGGCGAGTCACGGCGGTGCGCATCGTCACCTCTGGCGTCCACGCTGAGGGCTCTTCCCGTGAGTTCATGCTTCACGCCACTATGTCTCCGCGCTCTTGGATTCGCCTTCCTCCCTCCGTTGCCTTTGAGATGCCACCGAGTGGGTCTCTGGAGCTCTGGCTATAGCACGCTGACTGCAGCACCCTTGCAACCGGAGCAGAGGATGCGATCGTCGCTCCGGGCAAGGTCTTCATGCCCCGGGGCTGGGGCGGGATCGCCCGGGTCTGCCGGACAGGGGGTGCCCTCGTAATTCATCTAGAATACGATGGCGCCTCCTTGATGTTCTTCAAGGTCTTCGACGCAGAAGGACGCCGGCTGGAGTGCTGCCCCAAGGAAAGCGGTGGGGGTACCGACGTGGCGAGGGCCAGGCCGGCCAATCGCCTCCCCAGCAGCTCCTCAGGCAGCAGCGAAGGAACCAGAGAATCCAGCGACTCCCCCGAGCTTCGTGCGACTCTGGAGACGAGCGACGACAGCTACGAGCCCCCAAGCTTGTGTCGCGCCCGGAGCAGGGCAGCTGCATCAGGCCGTCGGCACCATTGATCTGGATGGGGTTGGCGCCGGTGCCTGACGGCCAACTGTTGATGATGGCGTCTCCTGCGAAGGCGCGCGTAGTAAACGCTCCTTAGGATTATCACCTTTTGATCCCTGCGAGGAATCACAGTAGCACCCCACGGGGGTATGTAAGGCACTTGCCGTGTCTTTTGTGAATTGTATATCCTTATTAATAATCGATGCGAGATGCGTGTCCTGTCCTGGCTCGGCTCCCCCTTTCTTTCCTCACGAGGGCTTGGTGCTCTACGCTGACAGGTCCCGGTCCCCAGGCAGGCTTCAGCCGTCGTTGGTATGCCAGGTCGTGATGCCGTGGTCAAGGCCAGGAGGTGAGCGGCCCAAGGTCCAGTAAGAGCCCCTGAGTCGTGATGCTCAGGAGGTCCCCTTTAGCACTCAAGCAGCCTCCGCTGGGCGAGAAAGGCAGGCAACGTCGCCGTGACAGAGTTGCACTAGGTGAGGGTTTGGCGTTGAGTTGATTTAGCTTTTGCGCAACTTATCTCATAAGTTCGGAGTAGTTCTTCGGCGTGGTGTCAGGCCCTCGTGAGCTTCTCCCCTCTTCCCTGCACTTTCCTTCATGCTCTACATCCTCAGGTCCCGGCCATCGAGCGAGCTCAGCCACCGCTGGTATGAGCCCATGAGTCGTGATGCTCAGGCGCCCCCCTTTCAACGTGCGAACGGATCATACGTGAGAGAGGGAGAGGGGGCTCACGACGCCCCCACGCTATTCCTTAAGCGGATCCTGCACACCAATCATGAGGGAAAACAAGGTTTGCTGTCACAGTTGCCAGCCAGCCATTGGTTGCTCCGAGGGGGTGACTGAGGCACTGAGGGCCTGGCGAGGTAGCGCTATGCGGGGCTGCCGCGGCCAGAGCTCGACCACTCAGGTTTGTCGGTGTTGCAGGGACGGACACGTGCGCAAGCATCGTGCCAGAGCGAGCGGCTCCAAAGGTAGGTGTCAATCGAGCAGGCGATTATCTCAAGCAGGTTAATCATGAAGAAGCAAATCAACTTAGATAGATGCGGAGAAAGCAAACGCCACTGGGTCAGGCCCGAGCGGCTTGGGGGTGATGCAGCCCGAGGGGCAACCCCAACAAGGTAAGCAGAAGACATAAGCAAAACGGATACATGCCGCAGGGACGGACCCATGCGACCTAGGAATGATGCCGCCCTGGGGGCGCTCCCAGCTGAAACGAAACTTGGAAGAAGTGACCTGATACCATAGCAGAATGAGTGTCGGAGTAGCTGGTGGTGCGGGATGAAGAAGCCGGTCCTCACCAGCCCTCGGGACTCCGAGCCTCGGGAGGCTCAGGAGGTCCGGGCGGCTTGCTGAGGTCCATCTCCATCTCCTCCAGGAACGTGCGATGCTTGGCCACCTGAGCTTCCAGAATGCTCCTCATCAGGCGCTGGTGGGCTGCAGCCGCGTTCGGCAGGCCGAAGGGCATGCGAAAGTAGCTGTGCGGTGGGCCCGCGCAACGCCCCATGCGCGAGGTCCAGAAGCACTCCTGAGAAGCGACTCGATTGAGCCCTGGGTAGTCGATGCAGACGCTCAGCCGCCATCCTCGCCTGGATGGAGAGCTATGCTGGGCAGGCGGCGGTTGCCACGCATGACTCTTGATTCATGCAACTCCTGAGCGGCCTTGGTGATGAGCTCCTGAGGGTTGGGACCTTCTTTCCTTACGCCTTCCTGAGGGAAGCGCGCCGCGAAGTGATACGTCTCCAATGTATCTATAATTTTTGATTGTTCCATGCTATTATATTGCCCCTTTTGGATGTTTATGGGATTTATTTTACATATTTATATCATTTTTGGGCTAACCTACTAACCGGAGGCCCAGCCCATATTGCTGTTTTTTTGCCTATTTCAGTATTTCGAAGAAACGGAAATCAAACAGAGTCCAAACGGAATGAAACCTTCGGGAGCATGATTTTTGGAACGAACGTGATCCGGAGAGATTGGAGTGCAAGTCAAGAAGCTTCCGAGGGCCCCACGAGATAGCCCCCCCTATGGGGCGCGCCCCCCTATCTCGGGGGCCCCTCGGGCGGCCACCGACGTACTTCTTCCTCCTATATATACCTACGTACCCCGAAAACATCCAGGGGCACCACGAAACACAATTTCCACCGCTGTAACCTTCTGTATCCGCGAGATCCCATCTTGGAGCCTTCACCAGGACTCTGTCGGAGGGGAATCAACCATGGAGGGCCTCTACATCAACATCCTTGCCCCTCCGATGAGTTGTGAGTAGTTTACCACAGACCTACGGGTCCATAGTTATTAGCTAGATGGCTTCTTCTCTCTTTTTGGATCTCAATACAATGTTCTCCCTCTCTCTTGTGGAGATCTATTCGATGTAAACTCTTTTTGCGGTGTGTTTGTCGAGATCCGATGAATTGTGGGTTTATGATCAAGTTTATCTATGAATAATATTTGAATCTTCTGTGAATTCTTTTATGTATGATTGAGTTATCTTTGCAAGTCTCTTCGAATTATCAGTTTGGTTTGGCCTACTAGGTTGGTCTTTCTTGCCATGGGAGAAGTGCTTAGCTTTGGGTTGAATCTTGTGGTTTCCTTACCCAGTGACAAAAAGGGTTGCAAGGCACGTATTGTATTGTTGCCATCAAGGATAACAAGATGGGGTTTATATCATATTGCTTGAGTTTCTCCCTCTACATCATGTCACCTTGCTTAATGCGTTACTCTGTTCTTATGAACTTAATACTCTAGATGAAGGCAGGAGTCGGTCGATGTGTGGAGTAATAGTAGTAGATGCATGCAGGATTCGGTCTACTTGTTATGGACGTGATGCCTATATACAGGATCATGCCTAGATAATCTCATAACTATGCGCTTTTCTATCAATTGCTCGACAGTAATTTGTTCACCACCCGTAATACTTATGCTATCTTGAGAGAAGCCTCTAGTGAAACCTATGCCCCCCGGGTCTATCTCTTATCACATTTGCTTTCAATCTACTTTTATTTGCATCTTTACTTTTTTGCATCTATATTATAAAATACCAAAAAATATTTATCTTATCATACTATCTTTATTAGATCTCACTTTCGCAAGTGGCCGTGAAGGGATTGACAACCCCTTTATTGCGTTGGTTGCGAGTTCTCAGTTTGTTTGTGTAGGTGCGTGGGACTTTTGAGGAGCCTCCTACTGGATTCATACCTTTGTTCTCAAAACTGAGGGAAATACTTACGCTACACTTGCTGCATCACCCTCTCCTCTTCGAGGAAAACCAACGCAAGCTCAAGACATACCAAGTACCCATCACAAACCCATCTCCCTTGCATTTACATTATTTGCTATTTTCCTCTCGTTTTCCTCTCCCCCACTTCACCCTTGTCGTTTTATTCTCCCTATCTTTCCCAATCTCCTCTCTCTTTCTCGCTTGCCGTTTTTCTGTTTGCTTGTGTGTTGGATTACTTGTTGCCATGGCGCAAGATAATACCATATTGTGTGATTTCTCGAATACCAATAATAATGATTTCCTTAGTACTCCGATTGCTCCTCTTAATGATGTTGAGTCTTGGGAAATCAATACCGCTTTGCTGAATCTTGTTTTGAAAGATCAATTGGATGGCCTTCCTAGTGAAGATGCTGCTACTCATCTAAACAATTTTGTTGATTTGTGTATTATGCAAAAGAGAAAGATACGGATAACAATATTCTCAAATTGAAGTTATTTTCGTTTTCACTTAGAGATCGTGCTAAAGTTTGGTTTTCGTCTTTGCCTGAAAATAGTATTAACTCTTGGAACAAGTGCAAAGATGCTTTTATCTCTAAGTATTCTCCTCCCGCTAAGATCATCACTCTTAGGAATGATATTATGAATTTTAAACAACTTGATCATGAGCATGTTGCCCAATCTTGGGAAATAATGAAATTGATGCTTCGTAATTTCCCTACTCATGGTTTGAATTTATGGATGATCATACAAAAATTTTATGCCGGTTTGAACTTTGCTTCTAGAAATCTTCTTAGATTCGGCCGCGGGAGGCACGTTTATCGAAATTACATTAGGAGATGCTACAAAATTTCTCGATAATATTATGGCTAATTATTCTCAATGGCACACCGAAAGATCTTCTAGTAAAAAAGTGCATGCTATAGAAGAAATAAATGTTTTGAGTGGAAAGATGGATGAACTTATGAAGATGTTTGCTACTAAAAATACTCCTCTTGATCCCAATGGTATGCCTTTGTTTTCCTTGATTGAGAATAATAATGAATCTATGGATGTGAATTTTGTTGGTAGGAATAGTTTTGGAAACAATGCTAATAGAGGAAATTTTAATGCTAGACCGTTCCCTAGTAATCCCTCTAATAATTATAGAAATTCCTACAATAATTCTTATGGTAATTTTAATAAGATGCCCTCTGATTTTGAGAATAGTGTGAAAGAATTTATGATTTCTCAAAAGAATTTTAATGCTTTACTTCAAGAGAAATTGCTCAAAGTTGATGATTTGGCTAGGAACATTGATAGACTTTCTCTTGATGTTGATTCTCTTAAAATTAGATCTTCTCCTCCTAAGCATGACATCAATGAGTCTCTAAAAGTAATGAGAATTTCCATTGATGAGTGCAAGGAAAGAACCGCTAGATTCCGTGCTAAAAAAGAAAGCTTTATAAAAGTGTGTTCTTCTAGTTTCCGTGGAAATAATGATGAGGATCTTAAAGTTATTTATGCGTCTCCGATTAGATCTATGTTTTGCAATATGAATTTTGATGATTATGGGACTGATGATGAATCAACTTTGCCTAGAAGGCGTCCCAAGAATTCAGAGTCTTTAGATCTTAATGTTAAATTTGGTAAAAGTGAGATTGGAGAATCCTCAACTCCTAATCATGTTGAACCTACTATCTCGGATTTCAAGGAATTTGATTATGATAATTTTTCTTTAAAAGGTTGTATTTCCTTGTTGCAATCCGTTGTTAATTCTCCTCATCCTTTTAGTCAAAACAAAGCTTTTACCAAACATATTGTTGATGCCTTGATGCAATCTTATGATGAAAAACTTAATTTGGAAGTTTCTATACCTAGAAAACTTAATGATGAGTGGGAACCTACTATAAAGATTAGAATTAAAGATTATGAGTGTTTTGTTTTGTATGATTTGGGTGCTAGTGTTTCCACGATTCCGAAAACTTTATGTGATATTTTAGGTTTCCATGATCTTGATGATTGCTCTTTAAATTTGCACCTTGCGGATTCCACCATTAAAAAGCCTATGGGAAGGATCAATGATGTTCTTATTGTTGCAAATAGAAATTTGGTGCCCGTAGATTTTATTGTTCTTGATATAGATTGCAATCTTTCTTGCCCTATTATTCTTGGTAGACCTTTCCTTAGAACGATTGGTGCGATTATTGATATGAAGCAAGGGAATATTAGATTCCAATTTCCATTAAAGAAAGGAATGGAGCACTTTCCAAGAAGTAAAGTCAAATTACCTTATGAATCTATCATGCGTGCTACTTATGCGTGCTCCTGTTTAGTAATAAATCTTGCATCTACCTTCTGTTTAGATGTGTTTTTATCTTTTAATTAGTGTTTGTGCCAAGTAGAACCTATAGGATAACCTACGATGATAGTTGATTTGATTCTGCTGAAAAACGGAAACTTTGCACGCACGAATATAATTTAGTGAAATCACAGGAACGTGATTTTGTATTGATACTTTTTGCGGCTGTTCAATAAACAAATTTTCCAGGACTTCCTATTTTTGTAGGATTTTTAGTGTTCCAGAAGTTTGCGTTAGTTACAGATTACTACAGACTGTTCTGTTTTTGACAGATTCTGTTTTTCGTGTGTTGTTTGCTTATTTCAATGCATCTATGGCTAGTAAATTAGTTTATAAACCATAAAGAAGTTGGAATACAGTAGGTTTAACACCAAATTAAATAAATAATGAGTTCAACGGAGCTTATAAGATTTCCTGTTGAGTTTTGTGTTGTGAAGTTTTCAAGTTTTGGGTAAAGCTTTTATGGACTATGGAATAAAGGGTGGCAAGAGCCTAAGCCTTTGGATGACCAAGGCACCCCAAGATATTCAAGAATAGCCAAAATCCTAAGCTTGGGGATGCCCCGGGAAGGCATCCCCTCTTTCGTCTTCGTTCATTGGTAACTTTACTTGGAGCTATATTTTTATTTGCTACATGATATGTGTTTTGCTTGGAGCATCGTATATTATATTAGTCTTTGCTTTTTAGTTTATCACAATCATCCTTGCTGTACACACCTTTTTGGGAGAAGCCTATTTGATTCGAATTTGCTAGAATACTCTATGTGCTTCACTTATATCTTTTGAGCTTGATAGTTTTTGTTCTATTGCTTCACTTATATCTTTTAGAGCACGGTGGTGTCTTAATTTTGAAGAAATTGCTAGTCTGTCATGCTTCACTTATATATTTTTGAGAGTCTTTTAGAACAGCATGGTATTTGCTATGGTCATAAAGTTGGTCCTAGAATGATGAGCATCCAAGTTGGGTATAATAAAAACTATCATAGGAAGTATATTGGATGCTATGATCAACTTGATACTTGATAATTGTTTTGATATATGGAGGTAGTGATATTAAAGTCATCCTAGTTGGGTGATTATGAATTTAAAGAATGCTTGTGTTGAAGTTAGCAAGTCCCGTAGCATGCACATATAGTTAACATTGTGTAACAAATTTGAAACATGAAGTGTATCTGGCTTGTGCATCCTTATGAGTGGCGGTCGGGGACGAGCGATGGTCTTTTCCTACCAATATATCCCCCTAGGAGGATGCTGGTTTTTGATGACTTCTAAATTTTTGCAATAAGTATATGAGTTCTTTTGACTAATGTTGAGTCCATGGATTATACGCACTTTTACCTTTCCGCCTTTGCTAGCCTCTTCGGTACTGTGCATTGCCCTTTCTCACCTTGAGAGTTGGTGCAAACTTCGCCGGTGCATCCAAATCCCGTGATACGATATGCTCTATCACACATAAACCTCATTATATATTTGTCAAAACAGCCACCATACCTACCTATTATGGCATTTTCATATCCATTCCCAGATATATTGCCATGCAAATTTCCACCGTTTCGCTCATCATCATCATGACATACTTTACTTTTGCCATATTGCCATTGCATGATCATGTAGTTAACATTGTATTTGTGGCAAAGTCACCATGTATTATTTTTCATACATGTCACTCTTGATTCATTGCACCATCCCGGTACACCACCGGAGGCATTCATATAGAGTCATATTTTGTTCTAGTTTCGAGTTGTAGTTCTTATGTTGTAATCAATAGAAGTGTGATGATCATCATTATTAGAGCATTGCCCAAAAAGAAAAAAGAAAAAAAAGTAAGAAAGGCCAATAAGAAAAAAAAGGCCCAAAAGAAGAAAAAAAGAAGAAAGAAAAAAAAGAAAAGAAAAAAAGAAAAAAAAGAATAAATAAATAAAAAGGGCAATGTTACTATCTCTTTTTCCACACTTGTGCTTCAAAGTGGCACCTTGTTCATCATGTAGTGAGTCTCATATATTGTGCTTCAAAGTAGCACCATGGTTTTCATATAGTGAGTCTCATAAGTTGCCTTTTTCATACTAGTGGGAATTTTTCATTATAGAACTTGGCTTGTATATTCCTACGATGGGCTTCCTCAAATGCCCTAGGTCTTCGTGAGCAAGCAAGTTGGATGCACACCCACTAGTTTTCTTTTGTTGAGCATTCATTTATAGCTCTAGTGCATCCGTTGCATGGCAATCCCTACTCCTCATGTTGACATCAATTGATGGGCATCTCCATAGCCCGTTGATTATCCTCGTCAATGTGAGACTTTCTCCTTTTTTGTCTTCTCCACACAATCCCCATCATCATATTCTATTCCACCCATAGTGCTATATCGATGGCTCACGCTCATGTATTGCGTGAAGGTTGAAAAAGTTTGAGATTATTTAAGTATGAAACAATTCCTTGGCTTGTCATCAGGGGTATAGAAGTTGGGAACATCTTTGTGTGACGAAAATGAAGCATAACCTAACTATATGATTTTGTAGGGATAAACTTTCTTTTGCCATGTTATTTTGAGAAGACATGATTACTTTGATTAGTATGCTTGAAGTGTTACTATTTCTTTTATCAATATGAACTTTTATTTTGAATCATTTGGATCTGAACATTCATGCCACAATAAAGAAAATTACATTATGAATTATGCTAGGTAGCATTCCACATCAAAAATTCTCTTTTTATCATCTACCTACTCGAGGACGAGCAGGAATTAAGCTTGGGGATGCTTGATACATCTCCAATGTATCTATAATTTTTTATTGTTCCATGCTATTATATTACCCCTTTTGGATGTTTATGGGCTTTATTTTACATATTTATATCATTTTTGGGACTAACCTACTAACCGGAGGCCCAGCCCATATTGCTGCTTTTTTGCCTATTTCAGTATTTCAAAGAAAAGGAATATCAAACGGAGTCCAAATGGAATGAAACCTTCGGGAGCGGGATTTTTGGAACGAACGTGGTCCGGAGAGCTTGGAGTGCAAGTCAAGAAGCTTCCGAGGGCCCCATGAGATAGGGGGACGTCCCCCCATGTAGGTCGTGCCCCCTGTCTCATGGGCCCCTCGGGCGGCCACCGACGTACTTCTTCCTCCTATATATACCTATGTACCCCGAAAACATCCAGGGGCACCACGAAACACAATTTCCACCACCGTAACCTTCTGTATCCGCGAGATCCCATGTTGGAGCCTTCGTCGGCACTCTGCCAGAGGGGGAATCAACCATGGAGGGCCTCTACATCAACATCCTTGCCCCTTCGATGAGTTGTGAGTAGTTTACCACAGACCTACGGGTCCATAGTTATTAGCTAGATGGCTTCTCCTCTCTTTTTGGATCTCAATACAATGTTCTCCCCCTCTCTTGTGGAGATCTATTCGATGTAAACTCTTTTTGCGGTGTGTTTGTCGAGATCCGATGAATTGTGGGTTTATGATCAAGTTTATCCATGAATAATATTTGAATCTTCTCTGAATTCTTTTATGTATGATTGAGTTATCTTTGCAAGTCTCTTCGAATTATCAGTTTGGTTTGGCCTACTAGATTGGTCTTTCTTGCCATGGGAGAAGTGCTTAGCTTTAGGTTCAATCTTGCGGTGTCCTTACCCAGTGACAGAAAGCGTTGCAAGGCATGTATTGTATTGTTGCCATCGAGGATAACAAGATGGGATTTATATCATATTGCTTGAGTTTATCCCTCTACATCATGTCATCTTGCTTAATGGGTTACTCTGTTCTTATGAACTTAATACTCTAGATGCAGGCAGGAGTCGGTCGATGTGTGGAGTAATAGTAGTAGATGCAGGCAGGAGTCGGTCTACTTGTTATGGACGTGATGCCTATATACATGATCATGCCTAGATAATCTCATAACTATGCGCTTTTCTATCAATTACTCGACAGTAATTTGTTCACCCACCATAATACTTATGCTATCTTGAGAGAAGCCTCTAGTGAAACCTATGGCCCCCGGTTCTATCTCTTATCATATTTGCTTTCAATCTACTTTTATTTGCATCTTTAATTTTTTGCATCTATATTATAAAATACCAAAAATATATTTATCTTATCATACTATCTTTATTAGATCTCACTTTCGCAAGTGGCCGTGAACGGATTGACAACCCCTTTATTGTGTTGGTTGCGAGTTCTCGGTTTGTTTATGTAGGTGTGTGGGACTTTTGAGGAGCCTCCTACTGGATTGATACCTTGGTTCTCAACACTGAGGGAAATACTTATGCTACACTTGCTGCATCACCCTCTCCTCTTCGAGGGAAACCAACGCAAGCTCAAGACGTAGCATGAAGCACGCCTCCATGTGGTGCCCAAGCGCCTCCCTCGTGATCTTGGCAAAGTCAGTGGCTCCCTGGGAGAGAGCCCCCGAGCCCTGCCCAAGGAGGGCGCCGGGCACGCCCTTCCTATGCGATGGAGGGTGGCGCCGCTTGGACGGGCCCATGTCCGGATGTGGCACCTCCGGAGGTGCCTGCCTCCTGAGGCCTTGAGCTAGGTGATGTCTTCTTCTTCTTGGGAGCTGCTCTGGGGAGGTTTGCACTCTTGCTGTCCGGGTCCTCGATTGACGCGGCTTGGAAAGCGCGCTCGAGAGAGCACACCGCATGCTTCTCTTCACAGGGGACCGTGATGACCCCACCACTTCCTGTCATCTTGAGGACATTGTAGCCATGGTGAGTCACTGCCACGAACTTGGCCAGGGCTGGATACCCGAGGATGGCATTGTATGGCAGGAGAATGTGAGCGACGTCAAAGTCAATGAGCTCGGTGCGGTAGTTGTTGCGCTGTCCAAAGGTGACAGGAAGGCGGACCTGCCCTATCGGGACAGTGGAACCATCAGTGACTCATGAGAAAGGCTTGGTTGGCTGAAGATGATCATATGGCACTTGGAGATTGTTGAACGTCTCAACGAACAGAACGTTGAGTCCTGCTCCGCCGTCAATGAGGGTCCTGGTGACTTGCACATTGCTGATGACTGGGGAACAGAGCATTGGGAGGACACCGGCCGTCACCGCGCACTTGAGCTGATCTGCTAAGATGAACGTGATGGCGCACGCAGACCACCTGAGAGGGAACGTGGCCTCAAGCTTGGGGAGGACTGCATTCACCTCGCGAGCAAACTGCTTGAAGAAGCGCTGTGAGGCTGGGGCCTGAGCGCCGCCCAATATGCAAGCGATTGCACGTGGCTCCTGGAAGCCCCCAGCCCCCTCGTCCTGATGATGGTCTTCATTCCTTCTTGGTGGTGGTGGCAGAGGAGGAAGGCCTGCGTTGCCTTGGGGGCGATCCTCACGAGGCTAATCTCTCCAAGCTCCCTCGCGAGGCTGGTCCTGCCAGCGGTCCTCGCGAGGTCGGTCACGCCACCCTTGGAGAGGGCCACGATCGTCCCATCGTCCTCCACCTCTTCCTCCGCCTCGGTCGTAGCCCCGAGCGTTGCGCTCGGGGCGTCGACCGACACGGCCTTCTCGCACGGCCCTGAGCTCTTGGCATTCGTTGGTGTTGTGAGTATGGAGATCGTGGTACACACAGTACCGGCTGCCCTTGGGCGACTCCGGCTGGTCCCTGCCGCGCTTTGTGTCCGGCTCTGCTGCGAGCACAACTGCTCCTTTGCGCTTCACATCCTTGGCCTTGGCTTTCTTCTCTTTTGGGTCTGCTGCCGGGAGCTCGAGAAGGGAGAGGCATACCTCCTCATCCCTTGTGCACTTGGTCGCCAGGTTAACCAACTCGAGTGACGTACACAGATCTTCATGGATCGCCAGCTCCTCCTTCATCTTGACGTCGCGAACGCCATCAGAGAATGCCGAAATGATGGCCTCCTCGGTCACCCTGGGAATCTTGAGGCGAGCATTGTTGAAGCGCTGGATGTACTTCTGCAAGGTCTCTTCGGGCTGCTGCTTGATGCGGTGTAGGTCACCCACGGCCGGCGGACGGTCGCGAGTGCCCTGGAAGTTGGCGATGAAGCGGGTGCACATCTCATCCTAGGAGGAGATCATGCCAGGAGCCAAGTTCAAGAGCCAGGTGCGGGCGCCGTCCTTGAGTGCCATGGAAAACCAGTTCGCCATGACCCTTTCGTCCCCGTTGCCGGCTTCGATGCCTAGCTCGTAGAGCTGTAGGAACTTCGTGGGATCTGCAGTGCCGTCGTAGCGAGGAGGCAGGTCAGGCTTGAACTTGCCTGGCCAGGCGACACTGCGTAGCTTGGGGGGCGAAGGCGCGGCAGCCTGCGGTGGCCACCAGAGCCCTCTGCTGATGCTGGGCTTGCTCCTGGGGATTCCCGCATGCTGCCACCTGGAGCAGCGCATGGTCTTGATGTCACAGCCCTAGAATATTGTTTGTAAATAGTTGCATCTTCATCCAGGCATCATATTTAAATTTCCGAAACATGAGTTGAGGATTGTTGGAAGCCTCAAAACCCTAAATAAAAGCAGGGCAAAAGAACCCTGGAAAATGCATTCAATGATTCCAAAATGGCCTTAACTAATGTTGGTTATATTTTGGCCAGGGTTTTACACCAAACCAAAAATAATGAACATTTTTGAGGAATATTTTGAGCATTGAATTTAAATCATATTCTATTTGAATTTGGAATTATATTCATAATATATGATGAATATATTTTCAAATGACCTGAGATATTTTTTGTATTTGTGAAAAAGTCCATTAAGTGACTTAAAATATCCAGGGGAGTTTTGGCACTGTTTTCAAATTGTTTGAATTTGAATTCAGTGGCAACTAAATAAGAAAAACAAAACAGAACAGAAATAAATAGAAAGGGAGAGGAAACCTACCTGGGCCACTTACCCGCAGCCTACCTGGCGCCACCAACCGGCCCAGCCGGCCCAGCCCATCTCCACCCCCTCCCCTGTCGTCTTCCTCCCTCGCCAGAAGGACAGAGGCGAGGCGTGGCGCGCGCCCGAGAGGCCTCGGCCACCTCCTGCTTCCTCCTCGACGCCCGGAGATGCCACGCACCTCCCTGCCTCTCTTCCTCACTCTTCCGCGTCCTCATCCCCTCCCTCTGGACCGCTCCCCCTCCTCTGGCTCTCTCTTTCCCTCTCTCCCCTGTGATCCCCGAGCGCAGCCGTCGCCGCCGTTCGCTATAGCCGCAGCCACCAGCCCTCCCTCGCCCCTCCGCCAGTTCCATAAGCTCCGCCGCGTCGTCCTCGACCTCCTCGCTGAGCTACGCAACGCCGGACGCCCTGAAGCCTTGCCAGTGCCGCCGTTTCCGACCTCGGCCGCCGGAGATCCCCCTCGATGCTTCGCTCGCTCCGGTGCCTCCCCGAGCTCGTCGAGGCCACCGCTGCACCCGCTGTGAGCTCCTGTGCTGTTTCCCCCCCTCTTCCCTGGCCCGATTTCTTCCTCTAACACCGATGCCGTCGCGGCCGAGAGCTTCTCGCCGCCGGCCATGGTGCAGCCGTGGCCATAGCCGCGCATGCCCACGATGGAGTGCTCCACCGTGCTCATAAAGCCCCCAGGAGCCCAACACACCAACCAGCTCCCCCTCCCGCGCACCGAAACGCCAAACGCGCGGGTGCCCGAACTCCGGCCGCCGCGGAAGTGCTCGTCGCCGTCGACTCAGGCCATCCCAACTGCTGTCGCTGCTACCAGTAGATGCGCAAGAACGCCAGCAAGCCGTAGCAACAAACCGCGCTCAAAATGGAGCCCCGTAGCGTTTTTCCGAAACGCTCCGCCGTCGTTTTGGTCGCCGCCGGCGTAACTCCGGCGAGGGTGACGTGGCAGATTAATTCGGGCTAATGACGCACTTAGTCAACACCTAGTGACACTGACAGCAGGGCCCCACCCCTGGTCAAACCTCAGTTAGCGCTGGGTTTGACCGGGATTAGCTCCTGTGTCACTGACGTGTGGCCCCCACACGTCAGGTTTGACCTGGGGCGCCCAGTTGACCCTGCTGATGTCACCGTGACGTGGTGCTGACGCCATAATCATTTCTGGATTTAATATTATTCAGGAAATTCCAGAAAATGCCTAAAATTTCTAAAATTCATAGAAATTCAACCGTAACTCCAAATGAGATAAATTATATATGAAAAATTATCAGAAAAATTCAAGGAATCCATCTGTACCACTTTCATGCATGTTAGAACAACTTATAGCTGCTGTTTAGCACAAATCAATTAAATGGCATTTGTATAATCACATATGGAGTTTGAATTTGAATCTTGTATTCAAACCAACTTCATTTAATCTGTTGCTAGTTGCATTAGCTCAAAACACATTCATTTTGCCATGTCATGATCATGCATCATATTATGCATTGCATTGATTGTGTTCCCTTCTGTGTTGCCGGTATTTGTCCCCTCTCGATAGACGTGATACCGATGATGTGATCGTTGACACTGATGAAGACTCAATGTTATCTTCAGAAGTGCCAGGCAAGCAAAAACCCCTTGTTCATTCCGATACAATCCTACTCTCTCGCTCCTGCTCTCTTTTACTGCATTAGGACAACACCGATTCATCTGTTACTTGCTGCGGTAGCTGAACCCCTTTATCCTTTGCATGACCTGTCATTGCCACAGTAAATAGATGAAACCCACTAGCATGAGTAGGAGTTGTTTGAGCCCTGATGTGCCTACTCATTCATGCTTGTTTGTCATGCCTGCTACTGCTTAGAGTTGAACCAGGTCTGATTCATCGAGGATGAATCAGAGGTGTGTGAACATGTCCTACTATGTGTGAGCTAAGTGTGTGATCACGATTTGGTAAAAGGTGTCGGTGAGAGGCCATGTAGTAGTACATGGTGGGTTGTCTCATTGAAGCCGTCCTCAGGAACTGAGTTCTGTGTTTGTGATCCATGATTCAGCTACTACCATACATTGGGCCCTGAAATATGACCCCGCTCGGCTTCTTATTCATCCTTGTCCTCTGTCCAGGAGTTGCAAGTAGTTTCTGGTGTTTGTAGCTTACTGGAGGCCGTGGACAGCGCTGACCGTAGGGGTGGGCTGTGATGCGGTAGGTACGTGGCACGGTGTACCGGATGCCCGTTTGGTGTCTCGGGAACCCTGTTCACATCGTTTGGGGCTGTGAGCGAAACTCCGGCCGGATCTCCTCATGGATGGAACCCGAATAGGCGATAAACCTGGACTAGAGACTTGAGTGTTTACGTAGGTCGTGGTCTACACCCACGTCGGCTTTCGCTTGAAGTCTGCCGAGCACATGTCGTGTGCAGACGCTAAGTGGTGGAAACATGTATGAAGAAGTACACCCCTGCAGGGTTAACATCATCTATTCGAATAGCCGTGTCCGCGGAAAAGGACTTCTGGGTTGCTTATATCAGTTCATAGACAAGTGAAAGTGGATACTTTAAAATGCGCAAGATAAGCGTGAGTGCTATGGATGGCGTTCTCGTAGGGAGACGGGAGCGGATCCATAGTGGTGTATTGATATGGTGAATATGTGGACTCGTGTGCGCCACCTCAAAAGAGTCGCTTGCAGTCGTAGTTTAGGATAGCCACCGAGTCAAAGCTGGCTTGCTGCAGTTAAACCCCACCATCCCCTTGTTGAAAATGATGCATATGTAGTTAGTTCTGATGTAAGTCTTGCTGGGTACATTTGTACTCACGTTTGCCTATTTTATGTTTTTGCAGAGAGACTTCAGTCTCACTAGTAGTTCCACGTGGACTTCGACGTTTAGCTTGTTACCTCAGCTACGATCTTGTGCCCTCGGCAGGATCTGATAGATAGTCAGGCTTTTCAGCCTTTTTCATTTATAGATGTCTGTACCCAGACATGATAGCTTCAGCTTGTGCTTTGATTTGTATGCTCTGAATGTTGGGTCATGAGACCCCTGTTTGTAATATCTCGCTCCTCGGAGCCTATTGAATAAATTACTTGAGTCGTAGAGTCATGTTGTGATGCCATGTTGTATTTGCACATATCGAGCATATTGTGTGTATGCTATTGAAATGCTTGGTATGTGTGGGATCTGACCATCTAGTTGTTTATCTTTAGTAGCCTCTCTTATCGGGAAATGTCTCCTAGTGTTTCCACCGAGCCATGGTAGCTTGCTACTGCTCCGGAACACTTAGGCTGGCCGGCATGTGTCCTTCTTCGTTCTTGTGTCTGTCCCTTCGGGGAAATGTCACGCGATGAATATCGGAGTCCTGTTAGCCCGCTACAGCCCGGTTCACCGGAGTCCTGCTAGCCCAGTGCTACAGCCTGGATTCACTCGCTGATGACCGACACGTTCGATGCTGGGTCATGAATGCCTGTCCCTGTAAGTCTGTGCCACTTTGGGTTTACGACTAGCCATGTCAGCCCCGAGCTCCTTATCATATGGATGCTAGCGACACTGTCATATACGTGTGCCAAAAGGCGCAAACGGTCCCGGGCAAAGGTAAGGCGACACCCGTGGGAATACCGTGCGTGAGGCCGCAAAGTGATATGAGGTGTTACATGCTAGATCGATGTGGCATTGAGTCGGGGTCCTGACAGCGTTGGTATCAGAGCTTGACTGCCTGTAGGATTACCAAGCCAAACTGGTCGAAGTTGAGTCTAGAAATTCTTTAGTTATATAAGGGAATTGATTGTGGGATGGAACGTAAGGCTCTTTTTACTCCTTATACCTCATGGCCTTCTGATCTGAGTCATCATCTTCTCTTCTACGGGGATTAAGAGCTAGGCTATCTCTTCTTTCTATCAGGATCACGCGTTACTAATCCGTAGACTTATAAGATTGTTGGTTTAAGCCTCAATTCAGTTTCTACCTCTGTATGTTAATTATTGATCTCGAGACCTTGATATTGTGCTTCTGAGTGGTATGCCACCATTTTTGTGAATGTCTCAAATCTTTTCTGAGCATTTACAGCCGTTATGCTATCCGAGTCATCCCAGGTTTCTAAATAGTCGGATGCAATTGCAAATCCCTTCTTCCTGTTTCCGATGTGCCTTTGGTCAGATTAATCACACAAATCAGTGAGTTGAGGTACTTTATTGCCTTGACATATATGTTGGAGCTACTATTATGACCCTAGGTGTTTTAGGGAGTCACCTAGTAATCTAGCAACGTTTTGTGTTCCCAGTGTGAAGATTCTGGCCTTTATTATCGAAAGCATCCTGTGATGCCATTTAGTTAGTAGGCATTCTATTCCTGGGTTTTGAACCCGAGATTCACTCTACTTACTTCATGTTGATAGTGTTGCTAGTTCCTTTAGGATATTAGTAACTTTGCGGTAGTCCTCGAGGTTCGTGGTATATCCTTCTTCCAATTACCATGAACCATTCTTGGCAGGAGTTCTTCTGAACCAAAAGATGACAACAAGAGTGCTCTTGATGAGTTCTCCATTATATATTGTGGCTCTGCCAGTTCTACCTTTCCGCATGGATTGCCCGGAAGAAATATGTTGAATTCGTTCGACATGCCAAACCATGCATCCACAACTCAGAAAATTGTGTGTTCCTTTGAGTTGTCCCTCTTTAGTTGTCTACTGACCTTCGTCTATCAATTGATAGTCAAGAGTATGCGTGCGTTCGTTTATCATGCCTATTACTCTTGTGGTCCGTCAAGCCATTCTATCGCGGAATGACTAGGAGAAACAAACTCCAGTACCTCTTCCCTATCCAGGATTGGGTCAAAGAAGTTGTGCTCCGCAGATCGAATTGCTACTCCAGCTTTTGTTCTGCTCTACCTTGGAGTATTACATATTTTATATCGAGATTGTTATAGGAATTGCACACCATCCTATGAACTCTTGGTACAGTGATACTTCTTGCCACCATTGTTCATTCCTTGGTTCCTGTGTTATTGTAACCGGAATGCCGACAAATGAATCATGGCGTGTGAAATCAATATTGCTAGCAACTCTGTTGCTTGGTAGTTAAATGGACGATAACCTCATTCTTAGTGTGTTGATTATTGAATTGTCACCCTAAGATTGATTGTGCTACCTAGTCCCTATTTCTGGTGCACTCCTCGGCCAATGAGTTAGGAATTATTTCAAGTCCTCACTCATTTGATCATGTCGTCTTGCCCTCAAAAGCAAGATTGTTCTCGAGCTTAGTAACATACCGGTGGTTCGTGACTTTCCAAATATCTTCTTGGAAGTGTTACCGGGTTGTTTCCTGACTGTTATGTTGAGCTCGTGATCAAGTTGGTTTCTGGAGAACCACCCTTTCTCCAAGAATCTGTGTTGGGTATCCCTGAGCTAGTTGGTTAAGCTAGACAACAACTTGGAGAATTGGAAGATAAAAGCTTGCCTAACTTAGTTCGTTCCAAAGGGATATTCTTGTGTAGTGTGTGTTGAAGAAAGATGGTATCTTCATCGATTGGTCCCTATGATCAGTTGCTGGACCTATTGTCTTATCAATCCTTGATTTGAGTGTGGGCTATCGTCAAATCAAATCAGTACCAACGATGCTCGTAATGTTGTCTTATTCGTGGTTGATCCCTCGAGCATACAAAATTACATCTTTGGTCTGACCAATGCTATCACTTGTTCACTTAACTATGGAATTCCTTTTGAAAGGAAACCCAGATGAATTGTTGTTGTGCCCATTGACAACATCCTTGCCTTCTCCATAATTTTGCTGAACATTAAGCTAGCGTTGGAAACTTTTGAAAGCATTTGTTCATGCTAGCTCATGAAGCATATGTTCGGATGTAAGAAGTGACCTCCTCTAGTTCATGTGCATTTGATGCAAGTTGCCGTCGTGGACTCGAGAAAGTCAATGTTGCTTCCTCTGGAATCATCGAAAGTCAGTCATGCACACGTGCGAAGTATTCTGTGGTCTAGAGACTTGCAACCTTCATTCCATATGTGTATCCTAGCACACCAAGCCACTGACTGATTTGTTCAAGGAGAAGGAGTATCTTCATAAGAGCTAATCCGGACTTATGTAAGAACTTCGATATCCTCGCTGATGGCTCCCAACCAGAACTCGGTAGTGTTTTATTGTAAGACTACCATGTGGGCATGCTTGTTTGGGACAACGTGTTCACATGTTTGTAGCAGAACCAGCTCATGTTTTGGAGCTTGCTATCGTAGTTCATCTCCCGAGAATCCCGCAACGTCATCTCGTCGATTTGTGTTGTAAATTTCCATTTTTCTTCCTAGACTCGATGAGTCTGGAATATCCTGACACCAACCAGATCTAAATCTCAGGCAGATATGATGGTTGGAATATTTCCCAAGAATTATAATATTGGTCGCGCGATAACCGGTAAAGTGGATGTCGTGGCCAACACACCCAGCCGGAAGACCTGTTATTATAATATCTTGATTGATGAAGTTGGCCACCTCCCTATAGGGATTTCGTAGGGTTTACTCCCTAGTTGCCCCTATGGATTTTTGTGTTCCCGAAGTCCGACCTTTTACTTGATGTTCTAGTTATCAAACCATATCTATGAATGGGATACACTAGCACGTCAAGGAGAACATTAGAAGCGGAGTGCTAAATGTCTCTCGGTCGATCATCCAGATTTTATTTCCTTGGCCCTGCCAAGGGTGAAATCTGAGAAAGTATTATCCTCCTTTGCATCTGCATCGTCCATCGCTATTCATCATGGTAGTATGTTGTGTTGCCAGGATCCTTGACACGGATGTTGGTAAAACCTTGATTATTATGGAAATGCTCAAGTTCTTGAGAGCACGCACAAGGGCTACGTGTTATCATCAGCACTACCTTGGATTCCTCTCAGTTTTCCTCGGCAATGCTATGACCTTCTCAAACCGTGAAATCAATCTCTATTGTTGGGTTCTTCCCTAGTTACCAGAATCATTCCCAGCATTTGCATTTTGTTCCCAGCTTGCACCGCCAATGTGCAATTCTACCATGGGTCTCCTCCATTTCCGGTGACAAGCAAATTTATCCATTGCGTTGTCTTCAACAAGGTAATCCACATCATCCAAGTCCGAGTATGCCATTCTACCGACCCCCCCTCCAAACGATCGCTCGAGAATTGCCCTAGGCTGGTTTAAAGAGTTCCAATGATTCCTGAATCAAAGGTAATTCTTTTTGCCACTTAAGGGGATATATCTTCGAGTCACCCTCCCTGAGGTGCATCATTATGGTATCATGGCAACTCAACTCCTCGCTACGTTGACAATCGATTACCACCTTCTTAAGCGTGAAATTGTTGTCTACCTAGTGAACCTTCGTCATCCGTTTCTTTCCACCCCTCTTGATGTGTATCTCGTGTCTCAACCTGAGAGATGGTCCTATGTCTCATTCCGTGAGTTGTTCGATCTTCGAGAAGATCGACCCTTCTAGAGTCTCCTTCTTCCCTCCATGTCATGTTGACAGGATTTCGCAGAGCAAGACTTCAAGACAATGATGGTGATTGAATCAACGTTCAATTGAAGTGCAACCTGGATCGTGAAGATTGTGCTAGTTTGCGTTCCCCCTTCACCCTACCCTACGCTTGAATCTCGGGACGAGATTTTTGTTTAGTGGGGGTGAGTTGTCACAGCCCTAGAATATTGTTTGTAAATAGTTGCATCTTCATCCAGGCATCATATTTAAATTTCTGAAACATGAGTTGAGGATTGTTGGAAGCCTCAAAACCCTAAATAAAAGCAGGGCAAAAGAACCCTGGAAAATGCATTCAATGATTCCAAAATGGCCTTAACTAATGTTGGTTATATTTTGGCCAGGGTTTTACACCAAACCAAAAATAATGAACATTTTTGAGGAATATTTTGAGCATTGAATTTAAATCATATTCTATTTGAATTTGGAATTATATTCATAATATATGATGAATATATTTTCAAATGACCTGAGATATTTTTTGTATTTGTGAAAAAGTCCATTAAGTGACTTAAAATATCCAGGGGAGTTTTGGCACTGTTTTCAAATTGTTTGAATTTGAATTCAGTGGCAACTAAATAAGAAAAACAAAACAGAACAGAAATAAATAGAAAGGGAGAGGAAACCTACCTGGGCCACTTACCCGCAGCCTACCTGGCGCCACCAACCGGCCCAGCCGGCCCAGCCCATCTCCACCCCCTCCCCTGTCGTCTTCCTCCCTCGCCAGAAGGACAGTGCGAGGCGTGGCGCGCGCCCGAGAGGCCTCGGCCACCTCCTGCTTCCTCCTCGACGCCCGGAGACGCCACGCACCTCCCTGCCTCTCTTCCTCACTCTTCCGCGTCCTCATCCCCTCCCTCTGGACCGCTCCCCCTCCTCTGGCTCTCTCTTTCCCTCTCTCCCCTGTGATCCCCGAGCGCAGCCGTCGCCGCCGTTTGCTATAGCCGCAGCCACCAGCCCTCCCTCGCCCCTCCGCCAGTTCCATAAGCTCCGCCGCGTCGTCCTCGACCTCCTCGCTGAGCTACGCAACGCCGGACGCCCTGAAGCCTTGCCAATGCCGCCGTTTCCGACCTCGGCCGCCGGAGATCCCCCTCGATGCTTCGCTCGCTCCGGTGCCTCCCCGAGCTCGCCGAGGCCACCGCTGCACCCGCTGTGAGCTCCTGTGCTGTTTCCCCCCCTCTTCCCTGGCCCGATTTCTTCCTCTAACACCGATGCCGTCGCGGCCGAGAGCTTCTCGCCGCCGGCCATGGCGCAGCCGTGGCCATAGCCGCGCATGCCCACGACGGAGTGCTCCACCGTGCTCATAAAGCCCTCAGGAGCCCAACACACCAACCAGCTCCCCCTCCCGCGCACCGAAACGCCAAACCCGCGGGTGCCCGAACTCCGGCCGCCACGGAAGTGCTCGTCACCGTCGACTCAGGCCATCCCAACTGCTGTCGCTGCTACCAGTAGATGCACAAGAACGCCAGCAAGCCGTAGCAACAAATCGCGCTCAAAATGGAGCCCCGTAGCGTTTTTCCGAAACGCTCCGCCGTTGTTTTGGTCGCCGCCGGCGTATCTCTGGCGAGGGCGACGTGGCAGATTAATTCGGGCTAATGACGCACTTAGTCAACACCTAGTGACACTGACAGCAGGGCCCCACCCCTGGTCAAACCTCAGTTAGCGCTGGGTTTGACCGGGATTAGCTCCTGTGTCACTGACGTGTGGCCCCCACACGTCAGGTTTGACCTGGGGCGCCCAGTTGACCCTGCTGACGTCACCGTGACGTGGTGCTGACGCCATAATCATTTCTGGATTTAATATTATTCAGGAAATTCCAGAAAATGCCTAAAACTTCTAAAATTCATAGAAATTCAACCGTAACTCCAAATGAGATAAATTATATATGAAAAATTATTAGAAAAATTCAAGGAATCCATCTGTACCACTTTCATGCATGTTAGAACAACTTATAGCTGCTGTTTAGCACAAATCAATTAAATGGCATTTGTATAATCACATATGGAGTTTGAATTTGAATCTTGTATTCAAACCAACTTCATTTAATCTGTTGCTAGTTGCATTAGCTCAAAACACATTCATTTTGCCATGTCATGATCATGCATCATATTGTGCATTGCATTGATTGTGTTCCCTTCTGTGTTGCCGGTATTTGTCCCCTCTCGATAGACGTGATACCGATGATGTGATCGTTGACACTGATGAAGACTCAATGTTATCTTCAGAAGTGCCAGGCAAGCAAAAACCCCTTGTTCATTCCGATACAATCCTACTCTCTCGCTCCTGCTCTCTTTTACTGCATTAGGACAACACCGATTCATCTGTTACTTGCTGCGGTAGCTGAACCCCTTTATCCTTTGCATGACCTGTCATTGCCACAATAAATAGATGAAACCCACTAGCATGAGTAGGAGTTGTTTGAGCCCTGATGTGCCTACTCATTCATGCTTGTTTGTCATGCCTGCTACTGCTTAGAGTTGAACCAGGTCTGATTCATCGAGGATGAATCAGAGGTGTGTGAACATGTCCTACTATGTGTGAGCTAAGTGTGTGATCACGATTTGGTAAAAGGTGTCGGTGAGAGGCCATGTAGGAGTACATGGTGGGTTGTCTCATTGAAGCCGTCCTCAGGAACTGAGTTCTGTGTTTGTGATCCATGATTCAGCTACTACCATACATTGGGCCCTGAAATATGACCCCGCTCGACTTCTTATTCACCCTTGTCCTCTGTCCAGGAGTTGCAAGTAGTTTCTGGTGTTTGTAGCTTACAGGAGGCCGTGGACAGCGCTGACCGTAGGGGTGGGCTGTGATGCGGTAGGTACGTGGCACGGTGTACCGGATGCCCGTTTGGTGTCTCGGGAACCCTGTTCACATCGTTTGGGGCTGTGAGCGAAACTCCGGCCGGATCTCCTCATGGATGGAACCCGAATAGGCGATAAACCTGGACTAGAGACTTGAGTGTTTAGGTAGGTCGTGGTCTACACCCACGTCGGCTTTCGCTTGAAGTCTGCCGAGCACATGTCGTGTGCAGACGCTAAGTGGTGGAAACATGTATGAAGAAGTACACCCCTGCAGGGTTAACATCATCTATTCGAATAGCCGTGTCCGCGGAAAAGGACTTCTGGGTTGCTTATATCAGTTCATAGACAAGTGAAAGTGGATACTTTAAAATGCGCAAGATAAGCGTGAGTGCTATGGATGGCGTTCTCGTAGGGAGACGGGAGCGGATCCATTGTGGTGTATTGATATGGTGAATATGTGGACTCGTGTGCGCCACCTCAAAAGAGTCGCTTGCAGTCGTAGTTTAGGATAGCCATCGAGTCAAAGCTGGCTTGCTGCAGTTAAACCCCACCATCCCCTTGTTGAAAATGATGCATATGTAGTTAGTTCTGATGTAAGTCTTGCTGGGTACATTTGTACTCACGTTTGCCTATTTTATGTTTTTGCAGAGAGACTTCAGTCTCACTAGTAGTTCCACGTGGACTTCGACGTTTAGCTTGTTATCTCAGCTACGATCTTGTGCCCTCGGCAGGATCTGATAGATAGTCAGGCTTTTCAGCCTTTTTCATTTATAGATGTCTGTACCCAGACATGATAGCTTCCGCTTGTGCTTTGATTTGTATGCTCTGAATGTTGGGTCATGAGACCCCTGTTTGTAATATCTCGCTCCTCGGAGCCTATTGAATAAATTACTTGAGTCGTAGAGTCATGTTGTGATGCCATGTTGTATTTGCACATATCGAGCATATTGTGTGTATGCTATTGAAATGCTTGGTATGTGTGGGATCTGACCATCTAGTTGTTTATCTTTAGTAGCCTCTCTTATCGGGAAATGTCTCCTAGTGTTTCCACCGAGCCATGGTAGCTTGCTACTGCTCCGGAACACTTAGGCTGGCTGGCATGTGTCCTTCTTTGTTCCTGTGTCTGTCCCTTCGGGGAAATGTCACGCGATGAATATCGGAGTCCTGTTAGCCCGCTACAGCCCGGTTCACCAGAGTCCTGGTAGCCCAGTGCTACAGCCTGGATTCACTCGCTGATGACCGACATGTTCGATGCTGGGTCATGAATGCCTGTCCCTGTAAGTCTGTGCCACTTTGGGTTTACGACTAGCCATGTCAGCCCCGGGCTCCTTATCATATGGATGCTAGCGACACTGTCATATACGTGTGCCAAAAGGCGCAAACGGTCCCGGGCAAAGGTAAGGCGACACCCGTGGGAATACCGTGCGTGAGGCCGCAAAGTGATATGAGGTGTTACATGCTAGATCGATGTGGCATTGAGTCGGGGTCCTGACAGCGTTGGTATCAGAGCTTGACTGCCTGTAGGATTACCAAGCCAAACTGGTCGAAGTTGAGTCTAGAAATTCTTTAGTTATATAAGGGAATTGATTGTGGGATGGAACGTAAGGCTCTTTTTACTCCTTATACCTCATGGCCTTCTGATCTGAGTCATCATCTTCTCTTCTACGGGGATTAAGAGCTAGGCTATCTCTTCTTTCTATCAGGATCACGCGTTACTAATCCGTAGACTTATAAGATTGTTGGTTTAAGCCTCAGTTCAGTTTCTACCTCTGTATGTTAATTATTGATCTCGAGACCTTGATATTGTGCTTCTGAGTGGTTATGCCACCATTTTTGTGAATGTGTCAAATCTTTTCTGAGCATTTACAACCGTTATGCTGTCCGAGTCATCCCAGGTTTCTAAATAGTCGGATGCAATTGCAAATCCCTTCCTCCTGTTTCCGATGTGCCTTTGGTCAGATTAATCACACAAATCAGTGAGTTGAGGTACTTTATTGCCTTGACATATATGTTGGAGCTACTATTATGACCCTAGGTGTTTTAGGGAGTCACCTAGTAATCTAGCAACGTTTTGTGTTCCCAGTGTGAAGATTCTGGCCTTTATTATCGAAAGCATCTTGTGATGCCATTTAGTTAGTAGGCATTCTATTCCTGGGTTTTGAACCCGAGATTCACTCTACTTACTTCATGTTGATAGTGTTGCTAGTTCCTTTAGGATATTAGTAACTTTGCGGTAGTCCTCGAGGTTCGTGGTATATCCTTCTTCCAATTACCATGAACCATTCTTGGCAGGAGTTCTTCTGAACCAAAAGATGACAACAAGAGTGCTCTTGATGAGTTCTCCATTATATATTGTGGCTCTGCCAGTTCTACCTTTCCGCATGGATTGCCAGGAAGAAATATGTTGAATTCGTTTGACATGCCAAACCATGCATCCACAACTCAGAAAATCGTGTGTTCCTTTGAGTTGTCCCTCTTTAGTTGTCTACTGACCTTCGTCTATCAATTGATAGTCAAGAGTATGCGTGCGTTCGTTTATCGATGCCAATTACTCTTGTTGTCCGTCAAGCCATTCTATCGCGGAATGACTAGGAGAAACAAACTCCAGTACCTCTTCCCTATCCAGGATTGGGTCAAAGAAGTTGTGCTCCGCAGATCGAATTGCTACTCCAGCTTTTGTTCTGCTCTACCTTGGACGGCATAGGAGAGCCCCCTGCGACGCTGACGAGCTTGGTGATGCGGGCGAGCCAGTACTCGTAGAGGTCGTGAACGGGATGGTAGTGTAGGAGCTCATGTGCCAGGATCAATGCGGCGTGCGCGTCCGTGGGGGCACGACGGGCGTGGGATGACAAACTGGCTGGGGTCAGCGACGGGGTGGCGGTGCGGCCTTCCTGTTGCACCGAAGGATGCAGAGACGAGGCCTGCCGCTCGTTCCCCGCCAGGCCAGTGGCGGCGTTGGCGGCAGGCGACGGGGAACGACGGGGACACCCACCGACGGGAGCCGTCTAGGCGACGCGGGCAGCGAGAGCAGCCCGACGCTCGGCGCGAGCCCAGCGGGCGTCAACCATGGACACGACGGAAGATCAAATGCGAAGTAGCGGAAGAAAGATTCCGACGCACCCCTACCTGGGGCGCCAAATGTCGGATGTGGGGTTCCGGCAGACCCTTAAGGTTCAAACTCTTGGGTGTGCACGAAGATCTCTCCCCTATCGATCTACGTCTGATCGCCTCGTGAGATCTCAGCTGAAAACAATGAACAACACGAGGGACACAAGATTTATACTGGTTCGGGCCACCGTTGTGGTGTAATACCCTACTCCAGTGTATGGTGTGGTGGATTGCCTCTAAGGCGGATGATGAACAGTACAAGGGAAAAACAGCCTCGCTAGAGGTGTTCTTGAGCTGGTGTGATGAAATGCTTGGGTGAGTTCGATCGCCTCTCTCTCTCTCTCTCTCTCTCTCTCTCTCTCTCTCTCTCTAATGAGCACTCGATCTGTTCTGAGCCCCCCTCTATTCTGTGGTGGCTAGTCCTATTTATAGAGGCCTTGCTCCTCTTCCCAAATATTGAGCGGGAAGGGCGCCAACAACGGCCATTTTGAAGGGGAACATCTAGTACAAGCTATCCTGTCTAAAGTTGGTCTTCGGCTGCCAAAAGCTCTAGCGATGACGCCGTCTTGGGCTCCACGGTGACCTCCATCCTACCGCTCCGCTGGTCTTGGTCTTGTTGCACTGAAATGGCAACCTTTGCCTGATGCCTCGGTACTCCGCGCGCCTGTGCTTGCCCCCTTTGCACCGAAGAGGAAACAAGGACACTGCGCACGCCGGCGCCCGCCTGGTCTCAATCGTCATGGCTGGTGTCACGAGCACCTCGCGAGGTACCCTGCCTTGATCTCTCCACCTCCTCGCGAGCTTGCCTGGCGAGGCCGTCCCTGAGGAAGCCTTGTGTAGTCTAGCCCGCGATGCTTGGCCCCTCGCTAGGGTCTGGAGTCTTATGCTGATGAAGATGGGCCGTACTGGGCCACCACTTGAGCCATGTGCAGGGCGCAGGCAGGCAAGTCTGGGGACCCCCGATCCCAGAACACCGACAATACTTATTTTGAAAAACTAAAGAAACTGGTTAATTATGACATATCTTCTTAAAAAGATCAATGTGCAAATGAATTAATTTCTACTGACACAACAACCAAATTCTAAAACATCAGAAGCTATAATTAACTACAACAACGCTACAAGTTCTTACTCATGTACTATAAATAACAAATTGAGCATTTTAAGAGGAAGGTAAATATAACTGCAACAGCATAGCGGCAATGTTTGGATGACAGCAAATTGATATTAACAGGTGTGTACATGCACAATTTAGTAACATAGAATTAATAGTACAAAGGCGTCCACTATGTATGCCAAAACCGGTGTAAAGATAACTGTTGCTACATCTCGCACCAGTGCCCTACACTCGCGAGCCAATGCAGCGGAAAAAAATCAGGGACCCAAACTCTGGAGCACCTAGTTGCTCCGATGCCCAGTTCCCTCGTGCCATAAAGATTTAGTATTTTACTGCTTGGCTGCTCGAATGTGTGCACAAGTTAGCTCCACAAACAACTGAAGCGGTGCCAAATAATTTTCTAATGGCACCACTGATGAGATGGAATCATTTTCAGATACTAGGTACAAACTGTGACACTGTCTTAGGATGCATTTGGTTGAAGGTGTGGTATGAATGGGTTGGGACCATGATAGTATCTGAATCACATCTAACAAATGATTTGTAACAACGAAAGAGGGTCTAACCTTCTCTGCACATGGCAGAAACTTCCTCCCACTATCCACAGATTCAAATGCAACTAGCTTCATGCATGGAGATTGATTGTGACAACGAGCAGACAGATCTTCAGCCACCCCGCTCCATTCATTGCAACTGATGATCCTAGGGAACTACAAGACAAAGAAATGACTCAAATTGATCACCGGGTAAAAATCCTTCATTCCAAGTAATAGCCCGAAAGAGAGAAGAGAGGCATACCCGGGTGGTGAAGGAGTCATCGTTGAAGAAGACCATGGCGACCCTGGCGATAGGATGTGAGACGACTAGAGCGAGGAAGCAAGCAAGGAAGCAGTTATAGCTTAGGAAGGAAGGAAGGGGGAAACAGGGGAAATGTGACTTTTGGTCGGGGAGAAAAGGGGATGGGGAGGGGGGAGGGTAGATATTTCGGCGGTAGGCCAAAAATTTTGAAATGTGGAGGGAAACTTTGCGCTGGAGCCGTCGGATACCATTCACTTTAAATGATAGTGTGCATCGCAAATGATTCTTTTGCTTGACAAGCATGGGATGAGTTTGATAATTGAAATTTTGGCGGAAATTTCCCGGCATATGTCATTGCATAATTTAACATTGCTTGCTAATTTGGGCACACAAAAGAGCGTACAGCACACAGACCAGACTTATTGAATTGAGCAATTTTAGTAATTAAACAGAGATAGTTCACCTAAACATTGCTCTAACAAAAGACCAGCATTAAAAACAAAGCCTAAGTACGAATAATTTTAACAAATCCACCGCCGCGCCAGCCTATGCATCAACGGTGTGAGATGAGACGTCGATGACTTGTCCTGGCGACATGCCGCCGTTGGTGGACTCCGCCTCCCCCCTGCTGAAGTCGACCGCATCCTCCTCCTATCCTCGTCCTTGGCGCCGCCTTCAAGGTTGTAGTACACATAGTAGTGGCTGCGCCAGAGCTCGCGTTCGTACTCCACCGCCGATTCCTTGATGGACAGACTCTTATCTACCTCGACCTGGGCCACGCCTAACTCCTCATCCCGGTGCTCCTCTATCTCTGCCGCCTCCTACATCTCCAGCTCCCGCTCGACGACCTCATGAGGAATCAGGTTCTCCATGGCCACCACCGCCATTTCGGATGTGGGTTGCCTGTTGGATTCCAAGGTGGCCTAGAATATCTTGGCGTGGATGGCGTCGACCCAGGCCAGGGCAACATCGGCGGCACGGACGGCAGCTCGAGCGCTCTCAGCGTTTCTAGCCGCCGTTGCAGCAGGAGCTGCAGCCGACTTGGCTGCTGCCACTGCGGCAGTTGCCTTATCAGCGAAAGCAGCCGCGCTCAATGCGGATGCAGCGACACTCTCGGCATAGGCGTCCACGCTCTCAGTGCAGGCGGCGGCGCTCAGGGGGGCATCGTACGAGAGTTCATGAAGCGTTTCCACAGCATCATCTTTGCAAGAAGGGGGTGCGGGAATGGGGATCGAGTTTTGTGGATTCCGGGGTTGCCGGCACTGGAGTAGACGAGCCGGCGAAGCTTAAGGAGGAAGACTTAAATAGAACCAGATGTTGTCATCGCAAACGATTCCTACAAAACAACTCTGTGTGATTTTGTAGATATTTTTATTAACTGTGGAAGATGACTTTGGAGTAAAGTGGCAACGGATGATGTTTTAAAGGTACAAGAATTTTTTTAGTACTAATACAACTGTCATGTCAAGTTTTGGAAAATTTCAGGGGTCATTTGACCTTTTTAAGACATTTAAGTGATTCTCTAGCCATTTGATGACCGCAATTGAAATTTGAACTGCATGTACATGTAGCAGCTAACCAAAACGGTTTGAAAAGTCATATTTTGTGTACTTGTGTGTGATTTAATTCCACATGGAGTAAATTGGAAGGAATTTTCAAACATATTGGTCTAACGGCTATGACACAATTAAGCATGGAGTGCCATGGCATTTAAATTCCAAAAATTAAAAACACGAAACCCTGCTTGATGTAATGTCATACCACCAAGATGATGTGGTACAAAAATTGGCCTATTTGACGAAAGTTTGGACACACACCCAAACCGGAGCAACTCACTAGAAGGCTCGTGGTTCCGAGAGGGAACAATGCATGTTTGATGACGAATGGCAGATAGCTTCCTCTTACGGCCTTCAAAAAATTTCTACGTGTAATGTGCACTGATACTAACTGTCATGTGAAAGTTTGGTAAATTTCATGGGTCATTTGACCTTTTGAAGACATTTAAGTGATTTTCTAGCCATTTAATGACCGTAACTCAAATTTGAACTAGATGTACATGCAACGGCTAACCATAATGGTTTGAAAATCATGTTTGTGTACTTGTATGCGAGTTAATTCCATGTGCAGTAAATTAGAAGGAATTTTCAAACATATTGGCATCACGGCATGGACACATGCATGGAGTGCCATGGCATTTTAATTCCAAAAAATTAAAAACTGATTAGGAAAACATGAAACTTTTCTTAATGTAATATCATGCCACCAAGATGATGTGGTACAAAAATTGTCCTATTTGATGAAAGTTTTGAAGCACACCCCTCACAAACCGGAGCAACTCACTAGAAGGCTCGTGGTTCGGAGAGGGAACAATGCATGTTTGATGACAAACGGCGGATAACTTCCTGTTACGAACGTGTAATGTGCACTGATACAAACTGTCATGTGAAAATTTGGAAAATTTTAGGGGTCATTTGACCTTTTGAAGACATTTAGGTGATTTTCTTGCCATTTAATGACCGTATTTCAAATTTAAACTAGATGTACATGCAACGACTAATTATAACGGTTTGAAAAATCATACTTGTGTGTGAGTTAATTCCATGTGCAGTAAATTAAAAGGAATTTTCAAACATATTGGTCTCACGGCATGGACACATGGACATGCATGGAGTGCCATGGCATCTTTTTTCCAAAAAATTTAAAAATGATTAGAAAAAACATGAACCTTGCATGATGTAATGTCATGCCACTAAGATGATGTGGTACAAAAATTGGCTTGCTTGACGAAAGTTTGGAAACACACCCCTCACAAACCAGAGCAACTCGCTAGAAGGCTCGTAGTTCCGAGAGGGAACAATGCATGTTTGATGACGAACGATAAATAGCTTCATCTTAAGGCCTTCAAAAAATTTCTACGTGTAATATGCACTGATACAAATTGTGATCTGAAAATTTGGAAAATTTCAGGTGTTATTTGACCTTTTGAAGACATTTAAGTGATTTCCTAGCCATTTATTGACCGTATTTCAAATTTGAACTAGATGTACATGCAATGGCTAACCATAACGGTTTGAAAAATCATATTTGCGTACTTGTGTGCGAGTTAATTCCATGCGAAGTAAATTAGAAGGAATTTTCAAACATATTGGTCTCACGGCATGGACACATGCATGGAGTGCCATGGCATTTTAATTCCAAAAAAAAATGAAAAATTATCATAAAAACATGTAACCTTGCTTGATGTAATGTCATGCCACCAAGATGATGTGCTAAAAATTGGCATGTTTGACAAAAGTTTGTACACACACCCATCACAAACCAGAGCAACTCACTAGAAGGCTCGTAGTTCTGAGAAGGGAACAATGCATGTTTGATGACAAACAACATATAGCTTCCTCTTACGACCTTCAATTTTTTTCTACGTGTAACATGCACTAATACAGCTGTCATGTGAAAAATTGGAAAATTTCAGGGGTCATTTGACCTTTTGAAGACATTTAACTGATTTTCTATCCATTTAATGACCGTAATTGAAATTTGAACTACATCTACATCAATTGGCTAACCATAACGGTTTGAAAAATCATTTTTGTGTACTTCTGTGCGAGTTAAAAAATCATCAGACGGTGTAAATATCTGGTGTTCAAAAAATAAAATGTAAAATATGGCAAGACAACCGGCCCCACACGATTGGCAATCTATTTCACGCCTCGAGGTTTGGAAGGTGAGTGGCGGGCTTTATTAATCAGACACGGTTCTGCATTGGGAACCGTCAGCTATTATGTTCACAAACAGATTTTTCTGCGGGAATTGTGTGTATTTCACACTACATTACTCGTAAATTCCGGCGACAGTCGTGTGTACTGTTCCTGTCGGTCTAGATTCCTGCCGCCAATAAATACTACCTTGCTCACATCGTCCCGCCTGCATTCTCATCTAGATCCTCCCCTTGCTCGCCCTCGCTATCTCTCTCTCTCTCTCTCTCTCTCAAATCTCTGTCATGGCACTGCCGGTCTACCCACACGGCGACGAGGAGTCGCCACCCCCCGAGGACGCTCACTCGAAGTGCAGAGACAACGACACCTACGCGCCACCGGATGAGGTTGCACTGGACCCCCAACTTTGGATTGGGTTTGGGGCCAGTACGATCTTTGTCTTTGGAAGTCGCTGCCACTAGTTGAGAAAGCCAGGAAAGTGGCTTTCAAGAAGGAGATGGCAGAGGAGGATGCTAGGTACCAGGAAGCCTATGAAGCCTGTGATGCCGCCTAGAAAAAGGAGGCGGCGGAGCTTTGGGGGTGGGCGCGTCATCGTGCGGAGCAGGTGTACGAAGACGAGTACTTCGCGAGGAAGGCCAGAGGCGCTAGGTGCCTCGTCGCTGCGTGGAGCTGGGCCGATAAGCTCCAGCATGCCACCGACGAGGAGCTCTGGTGGGCGCCCAACGAAATGGCAAGATCGTTCGCGCGCGTCTGCCTACAAGAGGTAGCTCAGCACGTCAAGCGCTACGAGGCAGAGGAGGCGGAATACTGCCTCCACTCTGGGAAGACGCCGCACACCAGGGATCTTCTGGCGAGGGGCTGCTGGAATACTGGCCCCAGGAGGGGTTATTAGTTTTAATATTGTGCGTTTTCAATTTTATGCATTGTACCTAGTAGTTAAGTATCATCACGTATATGTGATGATATTATATACATTCTGTGATGAACTAATGAACAATTAATATTATATATATTATGAATTCCATTTTCTATATGTTTTTGTATACTAATTCGAATCTATCTGTTATCATCAACATATACAGAATGGAAAGCATATAAACACACATTGAAACAGAACATATAAGAAGGGAAAATAGAGTACACACATTGAAACAGAGCAATATTATGATTGTTGTGAATACATAGCTATCCACTTCGAAACGACTCAACAAAATAAAACGCGTCCATCAGACCATGATCAGCAGCCCTTGCCTACGGTAGCTCTTGGCTCTGCCTGAACTCGTGCAGGCATTCGTCCAAGCAGTCGACACGCTCGCGGTACATCTGGAGCACAATCTCAAGCTTCAAGTTGGCTATTTCATTGGAGATCACCACCTCGAGAATGTGACGACAATGTTCCGTTACTGTGCCCAGGTGGACACCTGGGCCAAGGAGGCGGTCGGCCTACCGACCAGCGCGTTGGCATCAAGCGGGCCGAGGACAAGGCATATGGTGTGACCCATGTGAACGGCGCGGCGGGCGTCCAGTGCAAGTAAGACACGACCAGCCTCTGGTACAAGTACGGTACAGAGGGCTTGTGCCCATTCCTCGCATGGAATGGGGGTACCAACGGGACATGTACCCAGCTGCAACGCCCTATTGACAGCAGGCAAGCACCGATGGATCCGCTCTTGCTGTGTGGCGGACCGCGCCTCTCGCTTTGTGGCGCTCCAAAGGTCTCGCCGTGCGGCAAGCCACAGCCTATCAGTGCGGACGCGCCTAGCTTCCTTTTTGGCGCACCATCGATCATGTTGTGCGGCGAGCTGCAGCCTCTTAGTGCTGACATGCCTATCTTGATCCTCGGCTCTGAAGCACCATGCACCAAGGGTCTGCTCAACCCTGGCGATGACGCGCATCACGGCGTCATGCATCGCGTTGCCGGGGAGCGCCGCGGCCTCCACGGGCCATGGCGCCTTCTGGTTTTGCTCGTCGACGAGGTTGATGGCAGAGGCGGCACTTTGGTGTGTTGGCATGCTTGGAAAAGGTGGATGTGCTACAGGCTGCGCTTGTTGCCTCCATGCGTCGCGCCATGCCTAGGTTTATGTGCAATATCGCTTTGTGGCGGGAAACAGGTGAGGAAATGTCGGGAAACGGCGGCGTGTTCATAGAACGCCATCAATTAATGGAAACTTAGCATATAAGGAACATCGAGCTAGCACAAGAAGTAGATGATGATGAGATGAACACGGACCACACTAGGGAACCCGTCGATGATGAATTCATCAATCGCAAATGGTTGTACACTAGCAAGCGTTTGCCCACAACACACATGGCTTACTCCATCACAAACAGGTTGGATGGATCAACTATATGCCATGTGTACACATTGTCAAAAAGTAATGCAGTAGACCTTCTTTAACATATGTAAAAAATAAAATAAAATAATAAAAACACGGACCTCGAGGTTAAATTAGCTGAGGGAATGGCTCATTTTGGTCATTTGCCCGAAATGACCCATCCTATCAGTTAATTTAACATCAACACAACTTCCCACCTAGTCACCCATCTGATGGCTGCTCCAGCGTGAGCACACTTAACTTGAGAGTTCTCTTAGATGAGCTACTGGTGGAACAGCTAGTCCTTGCTGATATAGGATGCATCTTCGCATCCTTATGGCGTATCCAGATGACCGCCAATCCCCCAATGGCCAATACATGTTGTGTAGAAAAATCATATCACATACGTCTTATTAGAAGCAATCGTCTGTGTTATTATCCGTCTTCGCACACATTTCTGATTACAGACCTGTTTGCCACGTATCACACACATCTTGTTATATTGAACCATTTCTCTTCTCTTGTCTCAATCCAAACAGTTCATCCGAGTGAACCACATGCCGTATATCGCACACACCTTGATCTGCCTGATTGTTTCTTTTGTGTTGCGTAATCACAAAAAGTTCATCCGAGTGAACCGTATGCTGTATATCGCACACACCTTCATCTGTCTGCTCGTTTCTTTTGTTCCTCCTCATCGCAAACAGTTAATTGAACTTAAGCGTATGCCCTGCATCGCACATAGAACTAAAATCTGAACCGTGTTTGATGCATCCGTCATCGCAAACGTTTTGCACCTTTTTTGACGGTTTTTTACACCACCGTTTGCGATTATTGCATCGCCCGCAGTTTCGTCAAAGGGTCTCTGATCATAGTGTCGCGTTAGCAGCATCCTACAGTAGTGACTAGCAAACCAAGGAAAAACAAAAAGTAGGAAATAAATAAGCCAGAAACTAACGCTAGGCTATTAAGGTGATTGCACAGATTACATCCATGAGGCATTAAAGTTCGCCACCAGTGCAAATATAGGGAACACCCTACACTATACAAAAATGGATTGCTAATTTCTTGAGCCTATGGCTGCACGTTAATAACAAAATTTGTATCACAACAAAAAAAATTACAACCATAAAACAAAAGAAAGGTTGGCATAAAAGTTAATAGTCCGGCAGATAAATGCACCACCAGAAGTTCAGAAGCTCAGTTCATGTTGTACTGTCCGATGGAGCACCATAACCTTCACCTTCATTTCTCCTAGGCTCCTGAACAACATAGCATATGTCTAATAGTCTGGTTCCAAAGCCATGCATATCTTGACGACATCGAACAATGGATGTCCTTGTTTCACAAAGGGTCTCTGTTAGGGAATGGATTTGTGTCTAGAGCGCAGATATAACATTGTTTTGAGCTTGCATATGTTGATCATGAGGCAGTTTGGACGAGATTGCCTTAACAACCAACCCAATATTAGGCAGGAATGTGCTTTTGGAACTGTTACTGGACAGGTACTAACCCATTGTAGCAAGAGGTGACATTGCGGTTATAGTTGGCTTGTCACCTTCAGAAGGTGGTGGTTCCACCAATTGTTCCATAGCTTGCTGAAAAGTTGAGTTTTTACATTAGTAGTACCAGAACAAAAGATATTAAGGAGGCATCAAAACCAAACAAAATAGCTTTGATTTATATATAGAACTTATTCTGGTGAACCCGTGTAAAATATTAGTTGTATTTTACTGCAAAGTACATAATAAAACCAGGTTCCAAACATATGACCGTGTACCATGGGTAATGTATTGTCTATTTCTTCATGTTGTATTGACAGATCGGGATAAAGAGACAAAGTTTATAATATGGTAAGCATAGTATGACATCATTCATATCACAAAACAACTGAGAACAAACAAACATGGAATTGTAACATTGTGTAGGCAAGTCCAGCACGGAACAAGAGTATAGATCCATATGAAAGGAACATCACTCCTCTCTTTTAACCCTTGTAAGGTGCAATGATACGCTAAGACACTTGTGTATAAAATGGAAAAGAGTAATATAAATTGGCTGCAAACCGTGTAGTTCAATCCACAAGTCAGAGTAAGTAGTAGTTAAAAGGCATGAGGATTAAGGACTTACAACAACGGCTTTGACTGGTGTAGTCATGCCCTTCGTCTTGCTGGTGTGATAGTCCTTGAAGATTTCCATAGCATTTGGTTTAGGTACTTTTTGGTCCTTGCGGGCTTTCCTCTGCATTTGGAACTAGTCAATATAGATCTGATAATATGGCATAACAAAAAGAGTGAAACAGAAGCTAATTACAAGATCCTCACAGTGTGCAATATAGCTACGAGATCCTATCATTTGTTGGAATTTCACTTTCGTATGGTTGGCCTTCTTCTTTGAACAAATCACCTACAAGAAGATAGATTTGTGAGGCACATGCGTAAATAGGAGTTCAACATGTGATCTAATCACATATATATATAACGTACTTGATACTTTTGATCATACCGGTGTTTAACGAGGCCTCTCTAGTCTTCATCCAATATATTTTCCACTGGAGATGTTGTCAGGACCCCGACTCGATGTCACATTGATCTAGCCGGTAACACCTCATATCACTTTGCGGCCTCACGCACGGTATCCCCACGGGTGTCGCCTTACCTTTGCCCGGGACCGTTTGCGCCTTTTGGCTCACGTATATGATAGTGTCGCTAGCATCCATATGATAAGGAGCCCGGGCTGACATGACTAGTCGTAAACCCAAAGTGGCACAGACTTACAGGGACAGGCATCCATGACCCAGCTTCGAACGTGTCAGTCATCAGCAAGTGGGTCCGGGCTGTAGCACTGGGCTAGCAGGACTCCGGTAAACCGGGCTGTAGCGGGCTAACAGGACTCCGATACTCAATGCGTGACATTTCCCCGAAGGGACAGACACAGGAACGAAGAAGGACACATGCCGGCCAGCCTAAGTGTTCCAGAGCAGTAGCAAGCTACCATGGCTCAGCGGTAACACCAGGAGACATTTCCCGGTAAGAGAGGCTACTAAAGATAAACAACTAGATAGTCAGATCCCACACATACCAAGCATTTCAATCATACACACAATATGCTCGATATGTGCAAATACAACGAAGCATCACAACATGACTCTACGACACAAGTACTTTATTTAAGGCTCAGGGAGCCATACATAACATACACAAAGGTACGGGTCTCACGACCCAACATTCAAGTCATACAGTCATACAAACCAGCAGCGGAAGTAACTTGTCTGAGTACAGACAACTAGTAAAATAAAAGAGGCTTGGAAAGCCTAACTATACTACGTGGTCCTTCATAAGCTCAGGATCACCACCTGGGCCTTTAGCCTACTCGTTGATGTCAACGTCTACGTAGAACCCATCAGAAGGGGTTGCAGCGTCTTCTAAAAATGTAATTTATAGCAACATGAGTACAAAGGTACTCAGCAAGACTTACATCAGATCCTACATACATGCACATTGTCAAGAAGGGTTGGTGGAGTTATTGCAGCAAGCCAGCTTTGACTCTTGGCTAGACTATCCTACGATACTTCAACTTGAAATGGTTTTGCGCACACGAGTCCACTACTCACCACTTCAATACACTACCGAGGATCCGCCTCCGTCTTCCTACGGAAGAGCCATCCTCGGCACTCACACTTATCTTGAGGCTTTTAGTAGTTTCCATTTACTTGTCTATGAACTGTATAGGCAACCAAGTAGTCCTTTACCGCGGACGCGGCTATTCGAATAGATCATGTTAACCCTGCAGGGGTGTACTTCTTCATACACGCTCTCACCACTTACCGTCGTTTACACGACATGTACTCGGCAACCTTCAAGCGGAAGCCCAACGTGGGTGTCGGCCACGACCTACCTAACGACCTAAGCCTCCAGTCCAGGTTTATCGCCTATCTAGGTTCCATCCGCAGGGAGTCCAGCCGAGGTTTCCCATACGGCCCCGAACGATGTGAACAGGGTTCCCGAGATACCTAACGGGTATTCGGTACACCCGGCCACGTACCTACCGCATCACATCCCACCCCTACGGTCAGCGCTGTCCACGGCCTCCAGTAGGCTACAAACACCAGAAACTACTTGCAACTCCTGGACGGAGAACTAGGGTGAATAAGAAGCCGAGAGGGTCCATTGGTTTCGGGCCCAATGCATGGTAGTAGCTGATTCTTAAATCACACATACAGATCTCAGTGCTTAAGGTCGGCTTCAATGAAATAACCCACCATGTACTCCTACATGGCCTCTCATCGATACCTTTACCAAATCGTGTTCACCACACCACTCTCATTACCGACATAATCATTTCACTCTAGCCCATCACCCAGATGAACCAGACCTGACCCGACTCTAAGCATAGCAGGCATAGCAAGGTAGGAACAACACATACATATGGCTCAATCAACTCCTACACATGCTAGTGGGTTTCATCTAGTTACTGTGGCAATGACAGGTTATGCAGAGGAAATGGGTTCAACTACCGTAGCACACAGCAGTTTGAATCGCGTTGTCTTAATGCAGTAAAAGAGAGCAGGAGCGAGAACATGGGATTGTATCGATATGATCAAATGGTTGGTTGCTTGCCTGATGGTTCGATGCACTGATACGGTTCTTCGTTAGGGTAATCACGGTACTCCTCGGAGGCAGAACCTGTCGCAAAGGACACCGATACACAACCATCACCAAACAATGTGCAACAATATGATGCATGCATGAAACATGGCAATATGAGTGTGTTGGGCTAATGCAACTAAGACCAGAAGGGTTTGAACCAATTTGAATCAAAGATTCAAATTTCAAACTCAAACATGGCCTTTTAAAGTGCTTTTCCTTGTTCTGCATTAAACATCAATTTAACTTGTTTAATCATGCATGAAAATAGTACAGATGGATAGATTGGATTTTTCTGATCATTTTTCATATATAATTTGTCTGATTTCGAGTTACAGAATAAAAGTTATGAATTTTTGAAGTTTAAATTATATTCTGGAATTTCCTGATTTAATTTAAATCCAGAAATATATATATTGCGCCAGCATGACGTCAGCACGACATCAGCGGTCAACTGCGGCTGGCTGGGGTCAAACCTGACGTGTGGGGTCCACACGTCAGTGACAGGGGGGTTTAACAGGGTTAGTTTAATCCTAATTAGGAGTTAGTGGCGCTGGGGCCCACTGGTCAGTGTCAGGGGGGTTAATTAACAGTGATTAGCGCTAAGCTAATCACCTGGCCGACGGGGCCCACGCGTCAGTGACTCTGGGGGGGTCAAACCCCAGGTCGGACAAGTCAAACCCGCCGGCGGTTAGTCGCCGGCGAGGTCCGCGGCGTACATGTGCCCCGGGTTTCCTCTGTGGTGCTCCAAACGGCGTGCGGCTAGGTGCGTTGGAAAGCTAGCTCGAAGGCGCGTCGGGCGGTGGCCGTGGCTGGGCCTGGGGTGGCCGGAGTCGACGGCGGCGAGCTCGGCTGCGGCCGCCGGGGTTCGGTCGTGCACGGAAACATGGTTGGAGCTCGAAGGCGAGCGAAGCAAGGCGCTAGGGATGCTCTACGGGGCCTTACGAACTTGTTGGACTCGCCGGGGTGACCAAATGGTCACCGGAGCTGCGTCGACGGCGAGCTCGGCGACGGCGGAGGTTCGGCCGTGGTGGGAAACGGAGTTACGGCGCGGGAACGAGGGGGAGAAGAGAGGGAAACGGTGGCGGAGCTCACCGCGGTTGCAGCGGGCGTCGAAGCGGGCTCGGGGACGCACTGGAGATAGCGAATCGACGGCGATGGTGGTCGGAGCCCGAGGAAGAAGACGATGGCGACGGCGGCTCCACAGGGCGTCCGGCGTCTTGTGGCTTGACGGAGAGCTTCAGGGCGAGGGGGCGGAGCTCCTGCGCGAGTCGGGATGGCGAGGGGACGCCGGTGGCGGCGGCTATGGCGAACGGCGGCGATGGGTGCGTTCGGACACGGGAGAGAGAGAGCGAGGGAGAGGAGAGGAAGAACCGGGGGAGAGTGAGAGAGTAC
>NC_041385.1:339127718-339179494 GCF_002162155.2 Triticum dicoccoides
CGTTCCAGGCCATCCAGACGAGGAGGGGAGAGGCAGGCAGGCAGGCGAGCTGGTGGCGTGGCGCGGTGGCGCGCGCGCGTGCCGGGCACGCTCCCCTCCCTCTGTCGAGGACGAAGACGACAGAGGAGGAGGCGGGCTGGGCCGCCTGCTGGCTGGGCCGGCCAGCTACTGCTGGGCTGCACAGGGAGGAGCCCCAGGTAAGCTTCTCCTTCTTTTATTTATTTTTGTTTTCTAATTTCTGTCATTTGTTTTGATTTAAATAAAATATTAAATCATTTTATTACCTTATGCCAATTTTTGCAGGAGCTAGATATATTATTCCAGAGCTCCCCAACAGGTGGCATAATTTTTGGACATATATCAATATATATAACTAATATATTTCCAATGCAAATAGTTATGCATTAATTCCAAATGCCCAAAATAAATACCTATGAGCTCTTAAAAATATTGGTTTGATTTTTATCTTTGTCCAATATTTTTAGAGAGCAACATGAGCATTTTCTTGGACCCTTTTGGAGAAATTTTTATTTGGGTCATTTTCAAAATGATTCTGAGGGTTTCACAAATCCCCATTTCAAGTTTCTGATGAAAGAGTAAACATGATGCAACACTCTAATGCATGACTAGCTAGGGTGTGACAACTCACCCCCACTCAAAAGAATCTCGTCCCGAGATTTGGGTTCCTCCGGGAAGAAGGCGGGATACTCGAGTCGAAGACGATCCTCCCTTTCCCAAGTTGCTTCATCCTCAGAATGGTGCGACCATTGTACTTTGAGAAACTTGATATTATGACGTCGGGTGGTACGTTCGGCCTGATCGAGGATACGAATGGGGTACTCTCGATATGTAAGATTATCTTGGAGATCAAGCGTTTCGTGGTCCACTCCACGGATAGGATCCGAGAAGCAACGCCTGAGTTGAGAAACGTGGAAGACATCGTGGACTCTGGAGAGGTGCGGAGGTAGTTCCAACTGGTAGGCAACTTCTCCTCGTTTGGCGAGAATGCGAAAAGGTCCAATGTAACGAGGAGCCAATTTGCCTTTGATACCGAAACGATGGGTTCCCTTCAGAGGGGTGACCCGAAGATAAGCCTTCTCGTCAACCTCGAAAGTCATAGCCTTATGTTTTTGGTCATATTGACTCTTTTGACGAGATTGGGCTGTTTTCAACTTTTCACGAACGATACGAACTTGTTCTTCTGCTTCCTGAATCATATCCGGGCCAAAGAATTGTCTTTCCCTGGTCTCTGACCAGTTAAGGGGTGTTCGACACCATCGTCCATAGAGAACTTCAAAAGGGGCTTTACCCAAGCTAGATTGATAGCTGTTGTTGTAAGCGAATTCGGCAAATGGAAGGCACTTCTCCCAGTCCATTCCGAATGAGATAACAGAGGCTCGAAGCATGTCTTCTAGAATCTGGTTGACGCGTTCCACTTGACCACTCGACTGAGGGTGGAAGGCGGTGCTAAAGGAGAGACGGGTCCCCATAGCATTTTGGAAGCTTTCCCAAAATCGAGAGGTGAAAAGACTTCCTCGATCCGAGTTAATTTCCAAAGGAACACCATGGAGAGACACGATTCGGGAGATATATACATCTGCCAGCTGACTAGCGGTTATACTCTCACGAACAGGTAGGAAATGGGCTACTTTGGAAAGACGATCGACAACGACGAAGATAGCATTATTCCCTCTCTTGGTCCCGGGAAAACCGGTAATGAAGTCCATACCAATTTTATCCCATTTCCATTCAGGAATAGCTAAGGGTTGAAGGGTGCCAGCAGGCCGTTGATGCTCTGCTTTTACACGACGACAGACGTCGCAATTAGCAATATACTGAGCAATTTCTCTCTTCATCCTAGTCCACCAGAACCTCTGGCGTAGGTCCTGATACATCTTAGTACTACCGGGATGAATGGAGAGAGGAGATTCATGAGCTTCCTTAAGGATCAATCGTCTCAGGTTTCGCACTTTGGGAACCACTAGTCGATTCCCGAAGTATACGACCCCTTGATCATTAATGGAGAAACAATTCGCAATTCCCTTCTTGATGTTTCTCTTGATGCGGGAGATTCCCGGATCTACCTTCTGTGCTTTGATAATCTGATCCGTAAGGGTAGGTCTTGCCACCAAGGTGGAAAGAAAACCTTGAGGAACAATGTGAAGGTTAAGCTTCCAAAATTCCTCATGGAGAAGCGGTTGACTTTGTTGTAACATCAGGTTGTTACAATAAGATTTACGACTTAGCGCATCAGCCATGACGTTGGCTTTCCCTGGGGTGTAGGTTATTCCTAAGTCGAAGTCTGTGATCAACTCAACCCAACGTCTTTGCCTGAGATTTAAATCCGGTTGGGTGAAAATGTACTTCAGGCTTTGGTGATCAGTGAATATTTCGCAACGATTACCGAGGAGGTAATGTCGCCAGGTCTTAAGTGCATAGACTACGGCTGCAAGCTCTAGATCATGAGTAGGATAATTCTCCTCATGTGGGTGCAATTGCCGTGAAGCGTAGGCAATTACGTGTCGATCTTGCATGAGAATGCAACCTAGTCCTTGTCGCGAGGCGTCGCAGTAGATAACAAAGTCCTTGGAGAAGTCTGGCGGTACCAGTACGGGAGCAGAAGTCAGGCGTCTTTTCAGTTCCTGAAAGCTGTGCTCACATTGTGGAGTCCATTCGAACTTCTTATCTTTCTTGAGGAGTTCGGTTAGAGGTTTGGCAACTTTGGAGAAGTTCTCGACAAAGCGACGACAATAGCTCGCTAAGCCCAGAAAACTCCGAACTTGCTTGACCGATTCAGGTGGAGTCCAATTAAGGACGGCTTGAACTCGCTCAGGGTTAACAGCAATACCTTTACCAGATATTACATGACCCAGATAGGTCACTTCTGACAACCAGAATTCACACTTAGAAAATTTGGCATAAAGGCGATGCTCTCGAAGTTTCTTCAACACTAGCCTTAGATGTTCGGCATGTTCTTCCTCGTTCTAGGAGTAGATGAGTATATCATCGAGGTAGACCACGACGAATTTATCCAAATACTCCATGAAGATTGAGTTCATTAACCGAGAAAAAGTGGCTGGAGCGTTGGTTAAACCGATGGACATGACGGTGTACTCGTACTGGCCATAACGAGTAACAAAGGCCGTTTTAGGAATGTCCCCGTTTCTGATTTTGATTTGATGGTATCCCAACCTCAAATCCATCTTGGAGAAGACTGAGGATCCAGCGAGCTGATCATACAGGTCGTTGATCCTGGGAAGCGGATGTTTGTTCTTGATTGTGACCAAATTGACAGGTCGATAATCCACAACCATCCGGTCCGTACCATCCTTCTTCTTGACGAATAGGACGGGGCAAGCCCACGGAGATGAACTAGGGCGGATGAAACCCTTTTTCAAGGACTCATCGAGTTGTTTCTTAAGCTCGGCTAGTTCTAGTGGTGCCATCTTATAAGGTCTTCTAGCAATCGGAACGGTTCCTGGAATGAGGTCTATTACGAACTCAACATCCCTGTCAGGTGGAACACCTGGAAATTCCTCTGGGAAGACATCCGGGAAGTCACGGACTACCGAAACGTCCTCAAGGTCTGGCAAAGGGCTGGCGTTAAGAGAATATAATTGTCGCTTGGCTAGTCGGGTTAAGACATTGACTATCTTGCCCGAAGGGTGAGTGAGTTGAACAGTCCTAGAGAAGCAATCAATTTTGGCATGATGAGCTGACATCCAGTCCATACCCAAAATGAAATTAATATCTGAACATTTAAGGGCTATCAACGATGCAAGGAAAACAAGGCTGTCGACTTGGATTTCATTTCCATAACTTACCCTAGAGGTCTGCCATCTAGAACCAGGAGCAGAAATTTCCATAGTGGATGGCATGTCACAGAATGCGGTGTTATGCAAACGAGCATAGTTTTCAGATATAAATGAATGGGAGGCTCCTGTATCGAAAAGAACAGATGCCGGGTGGCAATTAACAAGAAGCATACCGAGAACGACGTTGGGATCCTCTTGAGCTTCTTCGGCAGAGATACAGTTGACATGGCCACGTGAGGCGGTGACCGGCTTGGCGTGGAATACTTTTCCTGTCGGCTTGCCACGGCCAACAGCTTTAGCAGACTGGTTGGGGTTGGTCTGGGGACACTCACGCATATAGTGGCCAGATTCCCCACACTTGAAACAAGTCACGGAGCTGGTACGTGGGGGAGCATTGTTGGTTGGACCCCCATAGGGCTTGGCTGGCGCAGACTATTGAACAGGGCGAGGCGCCTGGAAAGATGGCCTCGGTGTGAACCTGGGTGGCAGGGCGGTGTTGGGCACCCACACGCGGCGCTTCTGAGGACCAGCACCGGATGAGGAACCCATGTCACGGCCATGCTTGCGTGTTGCGTCATAGTCAGTCTGACCAGTTTCAGCACTGATGGCTTTGTTGACAAGTTTCTGAAAAGATGTGCACTCATGCAGACGGAGGTCACGGCGAAGCTCAGGACTAAGTCCCTTACGGAACCTTGCTTGCTTCTTGGCATCAGTAGACACTTCCTCAGTTGCATATCGTGCGAGGTTACCAAACTCCCTGCTGTACATGTTTACGGTCCATGAGACCCTCCGGAATGTGATGTTCACGGAAAGCCTCACTGAATTCAGCCCAAGTAGTGACATGGCCCGCTGGGCGCATAGCTCCATAATTCTCCCACCATAGACTGGTGGGGCCTTCAAGATGATAAGCAGCAAAGGTGACCTTGTCAGCCTCCGCTACCAGCGCGGAACGCAGTTTGTGAGAGATACTGCGAAGCCAGTCATCAGCGTCGAGAGGCTCGACGGAGTGGTGGAACGTGGGTGGATGTAATTTGATAAAATCACTGAGTGACACCACGTTAGTCCTCTGATGGTGTGTCGTGTTCTGTTCAATACGCTCCAACAAACGGTTGGTCTCCCGCTTGTTTCTCTCAGCTTCCATCATAACCTCGGCTAGGGAAGGAGGATGAGGTAGATTTGCATCCCTGACTTCACTGCCTTCGGCCTGCTCTTGAGGAGAAGGGTTAGTGCGCGTGTTGACCATCCTAGGTAAACAAGACAATGATTTAATCAGGATGATAAAATTCCAACATAGGATATAAAATGTAAGGAATAACTCGAAATGCAAGATGATCATCCGTATGACATGGTAAATACAGAAACTGCTTCTTTATTCCATCGTCATACACACCATACAGGGTTTAGTACAAGACCAAACAAAGTACTATTACGGTGAAAGGAGGATTACATCTCATCGGAGGCATCCCAAGCTCCTATACATTATTTTTCTACACCTCCGGAAAGAGTACAAACTAGCTCATATCCCACGAGTCACGCGGGACTATAGACGACACAGCTAGTGCAAACTAGTGATACTACCACTAACTCAGACCGATCCGTAGTAGTCCTCGTAGAAGTCACCTCCATAGCCTGGAAGCTCAACATGATCATCCGGAAACAGACGATCTCGCGGAGTTTGTGGACCATAGGGGCTAGGATGAGGTCTTGGACCAACAGACGGTGGCCTGCGGGGACCGCGAGGTGGGGTGATGCCTCCTACATCACGCCAACCCATCACGTCTGGCAGAGCAGATCTCACAGGATAGAGATCGCGCATATCCGAATATCCGGCTTGCACCGCCGGTGCGAACCGAGTCAATGTGGCCCAGTGGTCAGCACGGGTATTGAAGAGCTCTAACCTCAAGGCCCGATTTTCACGGTCCTTATCCTCGAGCATCTCAGCAGTGGTGCGAGTCCATGAATCCTCCTGAGTGGGGTCAGCATAGATAGCCTGGAGATACCCTTGTGCTCCCGGAAGTGATCCTGGCATATACCGGAAATCAGAGTCCCGAAATAGACCAGATCTGACTCGCATGATGGTCATCATAGAGTAGGCGGCGTCCTGCACAGCCATCTCAATAGTAACCCCGAGTCCATAGGAGCAGTGAAGGGGCTCGGTGGATCCAGGATAAGATGGAAATATCCTGACAGTGCAGAGATACTGGCTTTGATTGAAGTCCCGAAATTGCTCTTCGACCGTGTACTCAGGATACCAACGGTATCCAGCCTCAGTCATTACCCTAACCAACATGGCAGTATGGCCGGGTACATCTAGGCATCGAGTCAGGCGAACCACTTGATTGAGGTCGCGAGTGGCCATCTGAAAGCACAATAATAATGCAAAGGCATTAGAATTTCTAGCAAAATTTCGGCAGCATAACAGCTGTAAATGCTCAAGAAGGATTTTGAGACATTTGACAAAGAATTTCATACACACTCAACATCATCATATCAAGTTCTGAGTCCATCCTAGCAACATCATGTGGTAATAGGATTGAACTAGGCTTGTATCCATCAAACCTATAAGGTACTACTGATTAGTAACGCGTGATCCTGATAGAGAGAATAGATCCTAATTCCTTAACCCCCGGTGGAAGAATAGACTGACTCAGATCAGAATGTCATTAGATAAAGGAGTAAAAAGAGCCTTACGTCCCAACCCACAAACAATTCCCCTACATATAACTAAAGAACTTCTAGACTCAACATCGACCAGTTTGGCTTGGAGAACCTACAGGCAGTCCGACTCTGATGCCAACGCTGTCAGGACCCCGACTCGATGTCACATTGATCTAGCCGGTAACACCTCATATCACTTTGCGGCCTCACGCACGGTATCCCCACGGGTGTCGCCTTACCTTTGCCCGGGACCGTTTGCGCCTTTTGGCTCACGTATATGATAGTGTCGCTAGCATCCATATGATAAGGAGCCCGGGCTGACATGACTAGTCGTAAACCCAAAGTGGCACAGACTTACAGGGACAGGCATCCATGACCCAGCTTCGAACGTGTCGGTCATCAGCAAGTGGGTCCGGGCTGTAGCACTGGGCTAGCAGGACTCCGGTAAACCGGGCTGTAGCGGGCTAACAGGACTCCGGTACTCAATGCGTGACATTTCCCCGAAGGGACAGACACAGGAACGAAGAAGGACACATGCCGGCCAGCCTAAGTGTTCCAGAGCAGTAGCAAGCTACCATGGCTCAGCGGTAACACCAGGAGACATTTCCCGGTAAGAGAGGCTACTAAAGATAAACAACTAGATAGTCAGATCCCACACATACCAAGCATTTCAATCATACACACAATATGCTCGATATGTGCAAATACAACGAAGCATCACAACATGACTCTACGACACAAGTACTTTATTTAAGGCTCAGGGAGCCATACATAACATACACAAAGGTACGGGTCTCACGACCCAACATTCAAGTCATACAGTCATACAAACCAGCAGCGGAAGTAACTTGTCTGAGTACAGACAACTAGTAAAATAAAAGAGGCTTGGAAAGCCTAACTATACTACGTGGTCCTTCATAAGCTCAGGATCACCACCTGGGCCTTTAGCCTACTCGTTGATGTCAACGTCTACGTAGAACCCATCAGAAGGGGTTGCAGCGTCTTCTAAAAATGTAATTTATAGCAACATGAGTACAAAGGTACTCAGCAAGACTTACATCAGATCCTACATACATGCACATTGTCAAGAAGGGTTGGTGGAGTTATTGCAGCAAGCCAGCTTTGACTCTTGGCTAGACTATCCTACGATACTTCAACTTGAAATGGTTTTGCGCACACGAGTCCACTACTCACCACTTCAATACACTACCGAGGATCCGCCTCCGTCTTCCTACGGAAGAGCCATCCTCGGCACTCACACTTATCTTGAGGCTTTTAGTAGTTTCCATTTACTTGTCTATGAACTGTATAGGCAACCAAGTAGTCCTTTACCGCGGACGCGGCTATTCGAATAGATCATGTTAACCCTGCAGGGGTGTACTTCTTCATACACGCTCTCACCACTTACCGTCGTTTACACGACATGTACTCGGCAACCTTCAAGCGGAAGCCCAACGTGGGTGTCGGCCACGACCTACCTAATCACCTAAGTCTCCAGTCCAGGTTTATCGCCTATCCAGGTTCCATCCGCAGGGAGTCCGGCCGAGGTTTCCCATACGGCCCCGAACGATGTGAACAGGGTTCCCGAGATACCTAACGGGTATTCGGTACACCGTGCCACGTACCTACCGCATCACAGCCCACCCCTACGGTCAGCGCTGTCCACGGCCTCTAGTAGGCTACAAACACCAGAAACTACTTGCAACTCCTGGACGGAGAACTAGGGTGAATAAGAAGCCGAGAGGGTCCATTGGTTTCGGGCCCAATGCATGGTAGTAGCTGATTCTTAAATCACACATACAAATCTCAGTGCTTAAGGTCGGCTTCAATGAAACAACCCACCATGTACTCCTACATGGCCTCTCATCGATACCTTTACCAAATCGTGTTCACCACACCACTCTCATTACCGACATAATCATTTCACTCTAGCCCATCACCCAGATGAACCAGACCTGACACGACTCTAAGCATAGCAGGCATAGCAAGGTAGGAACAACACATACATATGGCTCAATCAACTCCTACACATGCTAGTGGGTTTCATCTAGTTACTGTGGCAATGACAGGTCATGCAGAGGAAATGGGTTCAACTACCGTAGCACACAGCAGTTTGAATCGTGTTGTCTTAATGCAGTAAAAGAGAGCAGGAGCGAGAACATGGGATTGTATCGATATGATCAAATGGTTGGTTGCTTGCCTGATGGTTCGATGCACGGATACGGTTCTTCGTTAGGGTAGTCACGGTACTCCTCGGGGACAGATCCTGTCGTAAAGGATAACGATACACAGGCATCACCAAACAATGTGCAACAATATGATGCATGCATGAAACATGGCAATATGAGTGTGTTGGGCTAATGCAACTAAAGCTACCAACGCTGTCAGGACCCCGACTCGATGTCACATCGATCTAGCTGGTAACACCTCATATCACTTTGCGGCCTCACGCACGGTATCCCCACGGGTGTCGTCTTACCTTTTCCCGGGACCGTTTGCGCCTTTTGGCTCGCGTATATGAAAGTGTCGCTAGCATCCATATGATAAAGAGCCCGGGCTGACATGACTAGTCGTAAACCCAAAGTGGCACAGACTTACAGGGACAGGCATCCATGACCCAGCTTCGAACGTGTCGATCATCAGCAAGTGGGTCCGGGCTGTAGCACTGGGCTAGCAGGACTCCGGTAAACCGGGCTGTAGCGGGCTAACAGGACTCCGGTACTCAAAGCGTGACATTTCCCCGAAGGGACAGACACAGGAACGAAGAAGGACACATGCCGGCCAGCCTAAGTGTTCCAGAGCAGTAGCAAGCTACCATGGCTCAGCGGTAACACCAGGAGACATTTCCCGGTAAGAGAGGCTACTAAAGATAAACAACTAGATAGTCAGATCCCACACATACCAAGCATTTCAATCATACACACAATATGCTCGATATGTGCAAATACAACGAAGCATCACAACATGACTCTACGACACAAGTACTTTATTTAAGGCTCAGGGAGCCATACATAACATACACAAAGGTACGGGTCTCACGACCCAACATTCAAGTCATACAGTCATACAAACCAGCAGCGGAAGTAACTTGTCTGAGTACAGACAACTAGTAAAATAAAAGAGGCTTGGAAAGCCTAACTATACTACGTGGTCCTTCATAAGCTCAGGATCACCACCTGGGCCTTTATCCTACTCGTTGATGTCAACGTCTACGTAGAACCCATCAGAAGGGGTTGCAGCGTCTTCTGAAAATGTAATTTATAGCAACATGAGTACAAAGGTACTCAGCAAGACTTACATCAGATCCTACATACATGCACATTGTCAAGAAGGGTTGGTGGAGTTATTGCAGCAAGCCAGCTTTGACTCTTGGCTAGACTATCCTACGATACTTCAACTTGAAATGGTTTTGCGCACACGAGTCCACTACTCACCACTTCAATACACTACCGAGGATCCGCCTCCGTCTTCCTACGGAAGAGCCATCCTCGGCACTCACACTTATCTTGAGGCTTTTAGTAGTTTCCATTTACTTGTCTATGAACTGTATAGGCAACCAAGTAGTCCTTTACCGCGGACGCGGCTATTCGAATAGATCATGTTAACCCTGCAGGGGTGTACTTCTTCATACACGCTCTCACCACTTACCGTCGTTTACACGACATGTACTCGGCAACCTTCAAGCGGAAGCCCAACGTGGGTGTCGGCCACGACCTACCTAGTCACCTAAGTCTCCAGTCCAGGTTTATCGCCTATCCAGGTTCCATCCGCAGGGAGTCCGGCCGAGGTTTCCCATACGGCCCCGAACGATGTGAACAGGGTTCCCGAGATACCTAACGGGTATTCGGTACACCGTGCCACGTACCTACCGCATCACAGCCCACCCCTACGGTCAGCGCTGTCCACGGCCTCCAGTAGGCTACAAACACCAGAAACTACGTGCAACTCCTGGACAGAGAGCTAGGGTGAATAAGAAGTCGAGTGGGGTCATATTTCAGGGCCCAATGCATGGTAGTAGCTGTATCTTAAATCACACATACAGATCTCAGTGCTTAAGGTCGGCTTCAATGAAACAACCCACCATGTACTCCTACATGGCCTCTCATCGATACCTTTACCAAATCGTGTTCACCACACCACTCTCATTACCGACATAATCATTTCACTCTAGCCCATCACCCAGATGAACCAGACCTGACCCGACTCTAAGCATAGCAGGCATAGCAAGGTAGGAACAACACATACATATGGCTCAATCAACTCCTACACATGCTAGTGGGTTTCATCTAGTTACTGTGGCAATGACAGGTTATGCAGAGGAAATGGGTTCAACTACCGTAGCACACAGCAGTTTGAATCGCGTTGTCTTAATGCAGTAAAAGAGAGCAGGAGCGAGAACATGGGATTGTATCGATATGATCAAATGGTTGGTTGCTTGCCTGATGGTTCGATGCACTGATACGGTTCTTCATTAGGGTAATCACGGTACTCCTCAGAGGCAGAACATGTCGCAAAGGACACCGATACACAACCATCACAAAACAATGTGCAACAATATGATGCATGCATGAAACATGGCAATATGAGTGTGTTGGGCTAATGCAACTAAGACCAGAAGGGTTTGAACCAATTTGAATCAAAGATTCAAATTTCAAACTCAAACATGGCCTTTTAAAGTGCTTTTCCTTGTTCTGCATTAAACATCAATTTAACTTGTTTAATCATGCATGAAAATAGTACAGATGGATAGATTGGATTTTTCTGATCATTTTTCATATGTAATTTGTCTGATTTGGAGTTACAGAATAAAAGTTATGAATTTTTGAAGTTTAAATTATATTCTGGAATTTCCTGATTTAATTTAAATCCAGAAATATATATATTGCGCCAGCATGACGTCAGCACGATGTCAGCGGTCAACTACGGTTGGCTGGGGTCAAACCTGACATGTGGGGTCCACACGTCAGTGACAGGGGGGTTTAACAGGGTTAGTTTAATCCTAATTAGGAGTTAGTGGCGATGGGGCCCACTGGTCAGTGTCAGGGGGGTTAATTAACAGTGATTAGCGCTAAGCTAATCACCTGGCCGACGGGGCCCACGCGTCAGTGACTCTGGGGGGGTCAAACCCCAGGTCGGACAAGTCAAACCCGCCGGCGGCTAGTCGCCGGCGAGGTCCGCGGCGTACATGTGCCCCGGGTTTCCTCTGTGGTGCTCCAAACGGCGTGCGGCTAGGTGCGCTGGAAAGCTAGTTCGAAGGCGCGTCGGGCGGTGGCCGTGGCTGGGCCTGGGGTGGCCGGAGTCGACGGCGGCGAGCTCGGCTGCGGCCGCCGGGGTTCGGTCGTGCACGGAAACATGGTTGCAGCTCGAAGGCGAGCGAAGCAAGGCGCTAGGGATGCTCTACGGGGCCTTACGAACTTGTTGGACTCGCCGGGGTGACCAAATGGTCACCGGAGCTGCGTCGACGGCGAGCTCGGCGACGGCGGAGGTTCGGCCGTGGTGGGAAACGGAGTTACGGCGCGGGAACGAGGGGGAGAAGAGAGGGAAACGGTGGCGGAGCTCACCGCGGTTGCAGCGGGCGTCGAAGCGGGCTCGGGGACGCACTGGAGACGGCGAATCAACGACGATGGTGGTCGGAGCCCGAGGAAGAAGACGATGGCGACGGTGGCTCCACAGGGCGTCCGGCGTCTTGTGGCTTGACGGAGAGCTTCAGGGCAAGGGGGCGGAGCTCCTGCGCGAGTCGGGAAGGCGAGGGGAGGCCGGTGGCGGCGGCTATGGCGAACGGCGGCGATGGGTGCGTTCGGACACGGGAGAGAGAGAGCGAGGGAGAGGAGAGGAAGAACCGGGGGAGAGTGAGAGAGTACGGGGGGGGGCGTGGCGTCGTTCCAGGCCATCCAGACGAGGAGGGGAGAGGCAGGCAGGCAGGCGAGCTGGTGGCGTGGCGCGGTGGCGCGCGCGCGCGCCACGCACACTCCCCTCCCTCTGTCGAGGACGAAGACGACAGAGGAGGAGGCGGGCTGGGCCGCCTGCTGGCTGGGCCGGCCAGCTACTGCTGGGCTGCACAGGGAGGAGCCCCAGGTAAGCTTCTCCTTCTTTTATTTATTTTTGTTTTCTAATTTCTGTCATTTGTTTTGATTTAAATAAAATATTAAATCATTTTATTACCTTATGCCAATTTTTGCAGGAGCTAGATATATTATTCCAGAGCTCCCCAACAGGTGGCATAATTTTTGGACATATATCAATATATATAACTAATATATTTCCAATGCAAATAGTTATGCATTAATTCCAAATGCCCAAAATAAATACCTATGAGCTCTTAAAAATATTGGTTTGATTTTTATCTTTGTCCAATATTTTCAGAGAGCAACATGAGCATTTTCTTGGACCCTTTTGGAGAAATTTTTATTTGGGTCATTTTCAAAATGATTCTGAGGGTTTCACAAATCCCCATTTCAAGTTTCTGATGAAAGAGTAAACATGATGCAACACTCTAATGCATGACTAGCTAGGGTGTGACAGATGTTTGGGCAAGTTCACTATTAGCCTTGCCTTTAAAGTGAGTTTTCCTCAAGTTATGATGTAAGAACATGGTGTGATAGACAGATATTGGTTAACTAGTGATCTGATCTGATGTCTAGCAAGGGGGTAAAAGAGTGATCCAGGAGTGGATCACTTGATAGCGGTCAAAATTATCCTTAGAGGACTAAGGAAATGTTTCTCGGTTATGGAGGTGATAAAGAGTTCGTCATAAAGGGTTATGTCAATGCAAGCTTTGACACTGATCTGCATGACTCTGAGTCGAGAACCAGACACATATAGTGGAGCAGTCATTTGGAATAGCTCCAAGTGGACCGTGGTAGTAGCTTCTACGGGATGACCTAGGCTTTGCAAAGTACACACGGATTTGAATGTTACACACCCATTGACTAAAACCTCTCTCACAAGCAAAACATGATAAAACCCCAGAACTGATTGTGTATTAATCACATGGAGATGTGAACTATACTATTCACTCTAGTGCAAGTGGGAGACTTTTGGAAATATGGCCTAGAGGCAATACTAAAATGGTTATTACCATATTTCCCGTTCATGATAAATGTTTATTGTTCATGCTAGAATTGTATTGACCAGAAACTTAAATACATGTGTGAAAACATAGACTACACCGTGTCCCTAGTATGCCTCTACTAGACTAGCTCATTGATCAAAGATGGTTAAGGTTTCCTAACCATAGACATGAGTTATCATTTGATAACGGGATCACATCATGAGGAGAATGATGTGGTGGACAAGACCCAACCGTAAGCTTAGAATAAGATCATTTAGTTATTTGCTACAACTTTCTTCATGTCAAGTATCAGTTCCTTACACCATGAGATCATGCCACTCCCGGTACCGGAGGAATGCCTTGTGTGCTATCAAACATCACTTCAAAATTGGGTGGTCATAAAGGTGCTCTATAGGTATCTCCAAATGTGTTTGTTGGGTTGCATGGATCAAGATTGGGATTTGTTGCTCCATGTGACAGAGAGATATCTCTGGGCCCTCTTGGTAATACAACATCGTAAAGAGCTTGCAAGAAATGTGGCTAATGAGTTAGTCACATGATCTTGTATTACAGAATGAGTAAAGGGACTTACCGATAATGAGATTGAACTAGGTATGGAGATACCAACGATCGAATCTCAGGTAAGTAACATATCACTGGACAAAGTGAATTGCATACGGGATTACCCGAATCCTCGACATCGTGGTTCAACTGATAAAGTATTTTCGTGGAATATGTGGGAACCAATATGGGCATCCAGGCCCTTGATGAGGACATGACTACCTTGGATATGACCAAAAATATTGCATATATGCATATTTGTCAGGTGATTTCTAGTGCAAACTATTCAATAATCTATTTATGTTATCCAGAACAAAAATACTTCACACACTTTTGTGTTTTGTCTAATTGCAGGTGTATGGGACATTTGTACAATCCACATATGAAGATAAGGAAGAAAGAGATGTTTATTTGCTGTCCAAAAAGTTCTCTCACGTCACTTTTGGCCTAAGAGAAGATAGAGTCCAAGTCTCTCACGTTCTGGATTCAGATTCGGACTGCACAGACATACCTGACTCAAAACGCACACAAGTTTTTCATACGGACTCCGAATTGGGTGATTCTTTTTTTATTGGAAACTAGATTTCGTGCACTTTCCAACCCAATTGGAATCACCTTCAAATTCGTCCGGAGCGTTGAGTTGTGGACGAAACAATCTGATGCTGCAGCAGAATCCGAGTCAAACTACAAGTCCAAAGGTGTTACATCACCTTCACTTGGGCCCATTGGCCTTGTACGACCTAGATTTAGTTTTAGGCTGCCTTGGGACGTCCTCCCACCTCCTTGGCCGCCACCCCTTGCTCCTATATAAGTAGATCCATCTAGTAGCTTTTTCCGGGGGATTTGTTTAGTTAAAAGTTAGCCAACGCAACTTCGTGTACTTCGTTTGTGTCCAACTACCAGACCAAGACCGCTTACGGATCCCCACCATTATCAATACCTCATATATATTTGCAATATTCAGATTGCTTTATCATATTCTTGCTCGTTCTTCGATTGCTTGCAGGAATAGACCTTCGTGGTCAGGCTGACCGTGCTTCCGGCATCGTCAGTAACCTTAGGAGATTGGTTTAGCGATTGCTAAGGCGCAACATCGTGCACGTTTGTAGTCGGATCGTCAAAGTCGTCTCCACCAAATTGATTGTTATCATCTCATCGAAAGATCGGGACACCCTCGCCTCTATCAAGTGGTATCAGTTTTCAGGTTGCTCGGTGAGAATTTCCAGTTTTTCTTAGATTAGATTTATTTTCTTACCTATTATCCAAGAAAAAGCCACAAAAAAAAGTTAGATCTGTTCATCCTTTATCCAAGCCAGTCTGAGCCTTTGCAATTTTCTATTCATTGCTTGCATAGTTGAATTATCGGTTGCATCGTCGTGTCAGTTGCTGGTCTTAGTGTCTAGTTCCTTTAGAGTTTCGAGTTCTGTTCACATTAGTCACGCCGCCGCTGCATCATTATCCATTCCGCTGTCCACCATCCCATCTATTAATTTCCACCACGTGCTATGCACTGTTCATTGTCATAATCATAGTTGAGGTCATTCACATCTTCGCCTGATCCAATCTGCATCTTATCTAGTTTGTCTTGGAAAGAGGGAGAAAAAAAAGATAGAGAAAAAAAAGAGAAAAAAAGAAAAGAAAAAGAGAGAGAAGAAAAAAAAGCGTGAGAAAAAAAAAGAGAGAAAAAAAATTGGATCTATCTAGAATCAATCTCGTACCTGAATTCGGATTGGAATCTGTTTTGCGCACTGTTCAGTAAAACAGGTGTATCTTCCTCATACGAAGTCCGTTTTGGCTCTGTGAGTACTCAAATTGAAGATAGCGACGAGCCGCATCTAAATAGTTGCAGAAGCTAGTTCAATATTTGACACCTCAAAATCGGCTTCTAAATAGGTCTTTTTGCCCTCCGAAGTTCGTGAACACAGCTTGTTCCAATTTTTCAAGCCAGTTTTAGAATTCTTTGACTCCTCATATCAACTCGGAATTGAGTGATTCTTTTTGCATTGGAAAGCTTGAGTTGGTAGCATTCTTTGAAAGAATTTATCAGAAAATTGTCTCAAACTTTTCAAGAGGAAAGTTGGAGAGAGAGTTGTTGTATATCCTGCTTGGCAGTTGTTTTTCATCATTATCTTCACTGCCGTTGTGATCTTCACTTATATCTTGCTGTCAAGAGCTACTTAGTATCCTTCATTGATGCTAGTTGTGCTACGCCGTGACCTTATTAGTGTTCTAGGCTCGCGTCTCTAGTCCGGTCTAGCCTAGGACCAGCACAGTACCGTCGTTGAGCGTTTATTCAACATTGCATCTTTGAATTGATCATTGCTAATCTTTTGCTACCATATATAGCCAACCCAGCTCCACATATTTCTACACCATGTATACATACGCTCCCCTGGCAATCGCTTTACTCAATATTCGGAGTTACTTGACACTGCTGGTTGCCGATCACCGCCTGCTGCATGGTAAGAACTTGTAAGACATTGATATTAGCTTTACTGTGAGCGTTTTACCACCACATCCTAGTAGTTATAGGAACATTATTTTTGGGTTTTGTTTCTTGTTCTACTAATCATGACAGGATCCAGAGTTAATTCATGGGCTTTATCGATCGCGGGAGACGTGCCACCACCTTTGCAAATACCACAACCGTCACGAGAGGTGCACAAACATCCAAATGCACATGATCAGGTTAATATATCTATACCACCATTTAATGGCCGTTTTAAACCTGCTTTATATATTGAATGGGAGTTCGACATAAAAAAATATTTGCTTCCCATAATTTCGATGAACATAAAAAGGTTAAGGTTGCGGTTGGTTCTTTCACTGGTTATGCTTTGGTTTGGTGGAGTGAATATTGTCGGTTACACCCTGATTATATACCTACTACTTGGGATGATTTGAAACTTGCCATGCGACATACTTTCGTCCCTGCTTATTATACTCGTGACATGATTAAGAAGTTGCAACACTTAAAACAAGGTAGTGAAACTGTAACAAAATATTATGATGATTTACAAACTACCTTGTTGCATTCCTCTTTAGAAGAAAGTGAAGATGATTTTATGGATAGATTTTGGGGAGGATTAAACCGTGATATTCAGGAGATACTAATTCATGAAGAGTGTTATCCTATGGACCATTTGTTTCATCTTGCTTGCAAAGCTGAACAGGAAATAAAACGACGTGTTGGCCACGAGGAGAACAAGCGCACGGTGCACATTCCAAGAGTTGATATGATTGTTCCTTCAACTACTAGGCATACTATGACAACCGCATCCGTTGTTGTCAGGACTACATCACCTCCACCATGTGACACATCGCCCCCGAGAGTGGCTACATCATCTGAGTTGATCATAAGAGGTAATGACAAAGGTACTGATCTTCCATCTCTACATGAGAATGATGAATGCCTTGTCAATTTGAATGCACCATCTGATGAGCTACCCACTACTTTGATCACACCACCTATTTTATAGGACTACGTTGATAATTTGACTTTGCCATGTGATCAAACAACTGAAATACCAACAATTTTGAGTGCACCCATTGAATTAACTATTGATGCAAAAGAACCAATGTTTAATCATTTTGATATGACGTCTAATCTTGGTGATGATTCTGTGTTGAATGACATATTGCATGTTTGCTTATTTAAGCATGTTGTAGCATGTAAATTTGATGCAAGTAAGGTTTATTCACCAATGTTGGGATGGTTTAATGATGAACATTGTCAATCTTTTGAAATGAATAAGAGCTTCACTTATATGTGCAAACTGAGTTGCAATATTTTCATGCCTTCTACTTCTTGTGCTAATTTTTTGGATTTAGATTTTATGAACTATGCAAGTTACTCATCTATTCATGTGTCATATATGCAAAAATCAAGGGAAGTAAAAATGGATGACATATACATATACAACATGTACACCTTGTCTCTTTTGTTAGCCACATTTCAGATTAAGCAACGCCGAGGACGGCTTTATTTTCAAGAAGGGGAGGATGATGAGGACATGACTACCTTGGATATGACCAAAAATATTGCATATATGCATATTTGTCAGGTGATTTCTAGTGTAAACTATTCAATAATCTATTTATGTTATCCAGAACAAAAATACTTCACACACTTTTGTGTTTTGTCTAATTGCAGGTGTATGGGACATTTGTACAATCCACATATGAAGATAAGGAAGAAAGAGATGTTTATTTGCTGTCCAAAAAGTTCTCTCACGTCACTTTTGGCCCAAGAGAAGATAGAGTCCAAGTCTCTCACGTTCTGGATTCAGATTCAGACTGCACAGACATACCTGACTCAAAACGCACACAAGTTTTTCATACGGACTCCGAATTGGGTGATTCTTTTTTTGTTGGAAACTAGATTTCGTGCACTTTCCAACCCAATTGGAATCACCTTCAAATTCGTCCGGAGCGTTGAGTTGTGGACGAAACAATCTGATGCTGCAGCAGAATCCGAGTCAAACTACAAGTCCAAAGGTGTTACATCACCTTCACTTGGGCCCATTGGCCTTGTACGACCTAGATTTAGTTTTAGGCTGCCTTGGGACGTCCTCCCACCTCCTTGGCCGCCACCCCTTGCTCCTATATAAGTAGATCCATCTAGTAGCTTTTTCCGGGGGATTTGTTTAGTTAAAAGTTAGCCAACGCAACTTCGTGTACTTCGTTTGTGTCCAACGACCAGACCAAGACCGCTTACGGATCCCCACCATTATCAATACCTCATATATATTTGCAATATTCAGATTGCTTTATCATATTCTTGCTCGTTCTTCGATTGCTTGCAGGAATAGACCTTCGTGGTCAGGCTGACCGTGCTTCCGGCATCGTCAGTAACCTCAGGAGATTGGTTTAGCGATTGCTAAGGCGCAACATCGTGCACGTTTGTAGTCGGATCGTCAAAGTCGTCTCCACCAAATTGATTGTTATCATCTCATCGAAAGATCGGGACACCCTCGCCTCTATCAGCCCTGCTATTGGTTATTGACACGAGAGGTGTCTCGGTCATGTCTACATGATTCTCGGACCCGTAGGGTCCGCATGCTTAATGTTCAGTGACGCTAGAGTAGTATTGGGATATGTACGTTGGTGACCGAATGTTATTCGGAGTCCTGGATGAGATAACAAACGTCATCAGGATCTCTAGAATGGTCCAGAGGTAAAGATTTATATATAGGAAGTCATGTTTCGATCGCCGGAAAAGTTTCGGGCATTATCGGTATTGTACAGGGAGTGCCGAAAGGGGTCTGAGGGTCCACCAAGGGGGTTCACTTTCCCCTGTGGCCCACATGGGCTATAGGGAGGACGTCCTATCCTACATGGGCCTAGGTCACTAGCCCAGGAGGCCCATGCGCCAAGGAAATGTGGAGGAGGAAGACTCCTAACGGGGGAAGGCACCCCCTAGGTGCCTTGGGGAGGGAGGAGACCTCCCTAGGCCCATGCCCCCACCTTGGAGGAGGGGCTAGGGCTGCAACCCAGCTCTCCACCTTGCCTCCTATATATAGTGGGGGGAGAAGGAGGGGCTGAACACACCAATTCCCATGCCCTGGTGGCAGCCCTACCTCTCCCGCTACTCCGTTTTCTCCTCAAATTGGTTCCGACCGCGCTTGGCGAAGTCTTGCCGGGATTGCACCACCACCATCTCCACCACGCCGTCGTGCTAGTTGAGATCCCATCTACTTATCCTATTTTTCTTGCTGTATCAAGAAGGAGGAGACGTCATCGAGCCACACATGTGCTGAACATGGACATGTCGTCCGTTCGGTGCTAGATCAGATTGGATCATGATTGGGTCACGAAGAGTACGACTACATCAACCGCGTTATATATGCTTCCACTTTCGGTCTACAAGCGTATGTAGACACACTCCCCTCTAGTACCTATGCATCTCCTACATTAGATCTTGGGTGTTTCATAGGAATTTTTTTATTTTTCGTGCTTCGTTCCGCATCAAGAACCTCCCACGGGCAATCTTGCTTGGCATGATAAGCCCCATGTTTGTGCCAAATATGGTCACCCTATTCATAGATAGGGGTTGAATCTTTCAACATTTTTATGAATATTTCATAGATCGTAGTCCATTTCGTGAACACCTCCTTAAATAATCATTGTATTCCTAGTTTATCATTTTTCCTGGAAATTAGTGCACATAAAAGGACTCCATGCATTTTTTTGACTCTTTTTCCATTTTCTTTCACTTTTTACAAAATGGGGTCAACATTGTCAACATGGCTATTCATAGAGAAGGGTTGAATATATGAAGTTTTTTTGTGAATACTTCATATAATCCTACCGAAGTACCTTAAAACGATTTTTTCCACTTTTTGTAACCAAACTATAACACACTTGTAGTTCAATTTTGAATTACTTTTGGTAAATGTCCAGATATTCATTTTATCAATTGAATATAGAAAAAAATCTCAAAAACTCAAGATCTTTCGGCAGTAGGCCTCTGACATGGTCATGTGAAAATTGCAAAGCTCCATTTTTCAATCTTATTTGTGGTACTTGCTTCACACAAAAAAAATTAGTTTTGGCATTTGAAAAATGATAAAATTACTTCTATAACAAAATTTTGGAATGTCCCTTTGGCAATCTTGTTTGGCATGGTAAGCCCCATGTTTCTGCCAAATATCACCACCTTATATGAAAAATATGGCGTGGATATAGCCATGAACTTGGTCATTTGGCTTGAAAGCCATGAACCTTCATAGATTGTAGTCCATTTTGTGAACATTTTTTTGAAATAATCAGTGTATTCCTAGTTTATCATTTTCCTGGAAAGTAGTACACATAAAAGGACACCATGCAAAAGGATTGCATTTTTTGACTATTTTTCCTTTTTTTCACTTTTGGCAAAATAAGGTCCACATTGTCAACATGACTATTCATAGAGAAGGGTTGAATAGTTGAAGATTTTTCGAATACTGCATATAATCCTACCTAAGTACCTTAAAATGAATATCCCACCTCTTTATAACCAAACTATAACACACTTGTAGTTCAATTTTGAATTACTTTTGGTATATGTCCAGAAATTCATTTAATCAAAGCAACATAACAAAAAAAGCTCAAAAACTCAAGATCTTTTGGTAGTAGGCCTCCAATATGGTCCATTTCATGCGAAAATTGTAAAAGCTCAACTTTCAATCTTATTTTTGCCACTTGCTGCACACAAAAAATCATTTTAGCACTTCAAAATGATAAATTTACCTTTATATTTTTTTTGGAATCTCCCTTTAGCAATCTTGTTTGGCATGGTAAGCCCCATGTTTGTGCCAAATATTGTCACCATATCTGGATATATGACATGGGTATGGTCCATTTCATGTGATATTTGCAAAATTTCAATTCTAAATCTTATTTTTAGATTCTGTTGTGTCGGATTCGGGGCTCCGCAGACCCGAGAAAGGTTCTAACTCTGGGGCGTGTGCGAATGACTCAGCCTCTCCGGCTAGGCTGCTCGCTGCTCTCACGGCTAGCTCGATGAACAGGAATGGAAATGGACACAACAGTTTACCCAGGTTAGGGCCACCTTGCAGTGTAAAACCCTACTCCTGCTTTGTCGTGGATTAGCCTCGCGGGGGCCGAGGATGAACTAGTACAAGGACGAACAGCCTTGCGTGGTCTACTCTGTGGGTGGAAATGAGCTCAAGAGGTTCGACCTTCGTGGGTCCGATCCCTTCTATGGTGGTGGTTAGGCTATCTTTGTAGTCATCTCGATCCTCCTCCCCTAAAATTTAAGCGGGAAGGGATCCCACAGTGGCCAATTTTGAAGGGGGACAAGTAGTAATCTTATCCTGACGAAAGGTGGTCTTCGTCTGCAAAGCTTCTGGTCGTGACGTCATGGTGGGCTCGTAAATGACATCCGTCATGCGGTTCTGGTCGTCTTGGTCTTGTTGCACGCAAACGGTAACCTTTGGTTGATTCCTTGGAACTCTGCGCCTACGCTTGCCTCCTTAGCACCAAAGAGGAAACCTACCGCTCTGCGCCCGTGGGCATGCGCCTGGCCTTGCTCGCCATGGCTGGCATCACCTCAGCCTCATGAGGTGAGTGCTTGCATAGAAATCTCCACTCCTCGGAAGGCCGCCTGGGAAGACCGGTTCTTCCGGAGGTCTTGGTGTCATCTATTTGTCTTGTCGATGGGCCGTACCAGGCTTCTGACGGAGCCACGCTGTGGGCCGCATGGTATCCTGGTTCCAAAAACACCGACAGTAGCCCCCGGGCCCAAGGCACATTCGCACTTGGCTTCGAGGCGAAGCCAAAGGGAAAGTGCGAAGCGTCGCGGGCCCCAATTGCATGTGGACTGAGTTGACGCGTGGCGCTTGACGGGACGTGGGCACCACTTCCCCATGTTGCCTCGGCAACCATCTGATTCAACAACTGCCTATTCCAAACACAGCCTTGCCATCCTTGCCCGCCGCGCTTGTCCTCTGCTCCCTCTTCCCCATGCGAGCTTGTGCTCCCGTCTCCAGACGCCGCACCCCCGCAAATCTTCCTCCGCAGCCATGGCTGAAAAGTTGAAGAAGAAGGGGGTAGCCCGCGTGCCCGAACAGCCCTCGCCGGGGTTGGAGCCTGTGCTGGACCGGTCGATGTTGGTCAACCAGGAAGGGTTGAGCAAGGTCTGCCTATCCCTCGTAGCCGATTCCAACGAGTGGTAGGCGACGAGGGTGTGGCCTGCCTCTCGGCCCCTGATTGATATGCAGGCCACCGAAATCCCTCTTCATCTTCATACCCTCATGGTTGTCCTGATCCCTCCTTTCTATGATTTATTTAATGTTGTGCTTTCGCATTACCAGATCCAGGCATTGCATCTGGATCCCGCCTCCATCGTCATCATTTCCACATTCGCCTTCTTATGCGAGGCCCTCGTGGGAATTGCCCCGTCAGTGGCCTCGCTCCGCCACTTCTCCTCGCTCCATCTGGTCTATCTCCGACAATGCTCTGGGTGTGTGTCGTTCCAGGTGGTGGCGGCAACGGCTAGCTCTGGTATCGACTTCACGCTCCACACAGATGCAATGGGATTCCGGAAGCGGTGGGTGTATGTGGATGCCACCGTGCTCAGCCCCTGCTCCTCCTTTCATGCGCGCCGGCGGTCGCAAGCTCCGGCTGGGGGCACACGGAGCTAGCCGACCAGTGGCTTGGGCGCGTCTTGTCCAGGCTGGCCAAGCTGAAGAAGGCAGGGGTGACGGCGTTGATGGTGGTGAGGGAGTTCGTCCAGGGATGCATGATACGTCTCCATCGTATCTATAATTTTTGATTGTTCCATGCCAATATTCTTCAACTTTCATATACTTTTGGCAACTTTTTATATTATTTTTGGGACTAACATATTGATCCAGTGCCCAGTGCCAGTTCCTGTTTGTTGCATGTTTTATGTTTCGCAGAAACCCAATATCAAATGGAGTCCAAATGGGATAAAAACGGACGGAGATTATTTTTGGAATATTTATGATTTTTGGGAAGAAAAATCAACGCGAGACGGTACCTGAGGAGGCCACGAGGCAGAGGGCGCGCCCCAGGGTGGCAGGCGTGCCTTGGACCCTTGTGGGCTCCTCGTAAGGCGGTTGATGCCCTTGTTTGGCCACAAGAAAGCTAATTTTTGGAAAAATATCTGGGTGAAGGTTTCAATCCAATCGGAGTTATGGATCTCCGGATATAAAAGAAACGGTGCCAGGGCAGAAACAGAGACAGACAAAGAGATAGATCCAATCTCGGAGGGGCTCTCACCGCTCCCACGCCATGGGAGCCAAGGACCAGAGGGGAAACCCTTCTCTCATCTAGGGAGAAGGTCAAGGAAGTAGAAGAAGAAGGTGGGCTCTGCCCCCCTTGCTTCCAGTGGCGCCGGAACACCGCCGGGGGCCATCATCCTCACCGCGACCTTCACCAACACCTCCATCATATTCACCAACATCTCCATCACCTTCCCCCATCTATATTCAGCAGTCCACTCTCCCGCAACCTAATGTACCCTCTACTTAAACATGGTGCTCAGCGCTATATATTATTATCCAGTGATGTGTTGCCATCCTATGATGTCTAAGTAGATTTTCGTTGTCCTATCGGTGATTGGTGAATTTCTATGATTGGTTTGAATTGCATGTTTTATTATTGGTGCTGCCCTATGGTGCTCTCTGTGTCGCGCAAGCGTGAGGGATCCCCGTTGTAGGGTTTGCAATATGTTCATGATTTGCTTATGGTGGGTGGCGTGAGTGACAAAAGAACAGACCTGAGTAAGCAGGTCGTTTGCGTATGGGATAAAGGGGACTTGATACTTTAATGCTATGGTTGGGTTTTACCTTAATGACCTTTAGTAGTTGCGGATGCTTGCTAGAGTTCCAATCATAAGTGCATATGATCCAAGAAGAGAAAGTATGTTAGCTTATGCCTCTCCCTCAAATAAAATTGCAATAGTGATTACCGGTCTAGTATTGTAGTCAATTGCTTAGGGACAATTCCACAACTCCTACCACCACTTTTCCAAACTCGCTATATTTACTTTATTGCTTCTTTATCGAAACAGCCCCTAGCATTTATTTACGTGCTCTTTATTATGTTGCAAACCTATCCAACAACACCTACAAAGTACTTCTAGTTTCATACTTGTTCTAGGTAAAGCGAACACTAAGCGTGCGTAGAGTCGTATCAGTGGCAGATAGGACTTGAGAGGATATTTGTTCCACCTTTAGCTCCTCGTTGGGTTTGACACTCTTACTTATCTAAAGAGGCTACAATTATCCCCTATACTTGTGGGTTATCAAGACCTTTTTCTAGCGCTGTTGCCGGGGAGTCATAGCGTGGGGTGAATATTCCCGTGTGTGCTTGTTTGCTTTATCACTAAGTAATTTTTATTTGCTGTTCTTAGTAGTTCTTTATCTTTAGTTATGGATATGGAACACGAAGTACCAAAAAAATAGGTTTACTTACTACTCATGGATATGGGAAACCTCCTAAAACCCTCGATGCTCATTATGTGAAAGATATTATGTACTACTTTGATAATCCTGAGAAAACCCCATTCAATTTTGTTAGGGACACACGTTGGATCAACGTGAATACTTTAGGGATTATCGCTTGACACAAAAAGGGAAACTATTATCGGATCAAATTTATATGTTGCATTGGTATGCTCGGGATCTATGCTTGAGACATGATTATACTTGTTGCTCTAGGATGAAGTCCCCACACCTTCCCTTTTCATGCAAATTCAGTGATAATCAACCCTTGGCTTCTTATGCTAATGGTATCTATGATTACTATGATGTGGAACAAATAGAAGAATTCGTTGCTTTTATGGGTTCTTATGAGATTGAATCAATGTTTAAAATGTTTGAAGATTTTGATGATTCAGTTTATAGACCTGAAAATTTTGCTATACTTAAATATTGCTATGAGGATTATGAATTCAACTCCGAAATTGATGCATTTATTGAGAAAGTCTCCACTGTCCAAGAAGAGACTAATATTTTGCAGGAGTCTATGGAAGAAGGAATTGATGAAACTATGCGCTCATTGGATGAAAAAGATGATGAGGAGAGCGAAGAACAAAAGGAGGAAGAGCAGATTAGCTACCCATGCCCACCTTCTAATGAGAGTAACTCTTCAACTCATACATTGTTTAATTTACCTTCGTGCTTACCGAAGGATGATTGCTATGATGATTATTATGATCCCATTGATTCTCTTGAAATATCCCTTTTTGATGATGCTTGCTATGCTTGTGGCCAAGATGCCAATATGACTTATTCTTATGGAGATGAACTTGCTATAGTTCCTTATGTTAAACATGAAATTTTTGCTATTGCACCCACGCATGATATTCCTATTATCTTTTTGAATTCTCCAAACCACACTATATCGGAGAAGTTTGTGCTTATTAAGGATTATATTGATGGGTTGCCTTTTACCGTTGCACATGATAATTTTGATGAATATAATATGCATGTGCTTGCTGCTCCTACTTGCAATTATTATGAGAGAGGAACTATATCTCCACCTCTCTATGTTTCCAATATGATAAAATTGCAAGAACCTGCTTATACTATGCATTGTCCTAAATTGAAATTCATTGTTAATTAAAATTGGCTTTGATATACCTTGGGATCCGGGTGGATCCATTACTTGAGCGCTATATGCCTAGCTTAATGGCTTTAAAGAAAGCGCTGCCAGGGAGACAACCCGGAAGTTTTAGAGAGTCATTTATTTCTATTGAGTGCTTTCATAAAGTTTAAAAATAAAAAAAATAAAGAGGGGAACCCAAAACTTTTCAAAAAGGAAAGTGAAAATGAGAAAGACAAGCATTGTTGAAGTGGGAGCTAGCCTAGACTTTGTTCATGCTCATGGAAACTTTGTGAATCTTGATTACAGAAAATTTTCATCAAAAATAATTATCCCCTTGTACAATTCCATTGTATTATAAAATTAATGTGCTAAGGTTTGCCTTTAGGATGTTTACAATCCTTGTTGGTTTGTACGGTGCAGGACAGAAACTTTGGATCTAGTGCGTGATTTTACATTTTTTTACTGGAATGTCAAGTGGTTCAGATTCCTTTTGCACTGTCTTGCTGTACAAATTGTTTATTTTTCCTAATTTTGGTATAATGTTTGGGTTACCAGAAGTATGGTGAATATTCAGATTGCTACAGACTGTTCTATTTTTGATGCATAGTTTGCTTGTTTTGATGAAACTTTCAATTTCTATCAGTGGCTTAAGCCATGTAAAAGATATATTACAGTAGACACAATGCAAATACAAAATATGAATTGGTTTGCAATAGTACTTAGAGTAGTGATTTGCTTTATTATACTAACGGATCTTACCGAGTTTTTGGTTGAAGTTTTGTGTGGATGAAGTGTATAATCGAGGAGGTCTCGATATGAGGAAAAGGAAGAGAGGCAAGAGCTCAATCTTGGGGATGCCCAAGGCACCCTAAGTAAATATTCAAGGAGACTCAAGCGTCTAAGCTTGGGGATGCCTCAGAAGGCATCCCCTCTTTCTTGAACAAGTATCAGTATGTTTTCGGATTTGTTTCATTCATGCGATATGTGCAAGTCTTGGAGCATCTTTTGCATTTAGTTTTCATTTTTCTTTTATGCACCATGCTGGTATGAGATAGTCCATGGTTGATTTATAGAATGCTCATTGCACTTCACTTAAACCTTTTGAGTATAGCATTATAGAATGCTTCATGTGCTTCACTTACATATTTTGAAGTTTGGATTGTCTGTTTCTCTTCACATACAAAACCGCCATTTGTAGAATGCTCTTTTGCTTCACTTATATTTGTTAGAGCGTGGGCATATCTTTTGTAGAAATAATTAAACTCTATTGCTTCACTTATATCAATTTAGAGAGACGACAGGAATTGGTCATTCACATGATTAGTCATAAAATCCTACATAAACTTGTAGATCGCTGAATATGATATGTTTGATTCCTTGCAATAGTTTTGCAATGGTGGTGATATTAGAGTCATGCTAGTGGGCGACTGTGGATTAGTAGAAATACTTATGTTGAGGTTTGTGATTCCCGAAGCATGCACGTATCGTGAACCGCTTTGTGATGAAGTTGGAGCACAATTTTATTTATTGATTGTCCTCCTTATGAATGGCGGTCAGGGACGAGCGATGGTCTTTTCCTACCAATCTGTCCCCCTAGGAGCATGCGCGTAGTACTTTGTTTTCAATGGCTTGTAGATTTTTGCAATAAGTATATGATTTCTTTATGACTAATGTTGAGTCCATGGATTATACGCACTCTCACCCTTCCACCATTGCTAGCCTCTCTTGTGCCGCGCAACTCTCGCCGATACCATACACCCACCATATTCCTTCCTCAAAACAACCACCATACCTACCTATTATGGCATTTCCACAGCCATTCCGAGATATATTGCCATGCAACTTCCATCATCATCATATACATGACTTGAGCATTCATTTTCATATTGCTTTGCATGATCGTAAGATAGCTAGCATGATGTTTTCTTGTTTTGATGTCATTGCTACGCTAGATCATTGCACATCCCGGTACACCGCCGGAGGCATTCATATAGAGTCATATCTTTGTTCTAGATATTGAGTTGTAATATTGAGTTGTAAGTAAATAAAGTGTGATGATCATCATTATTAGAGCATTACCCCAGTGAGGAAAGGATGATGGAGACTATGATTCCCCCACAAGTCGGGATGAGACTCCGGACTTTATGAAAAATAAAAGAGGCCAAAAAAGCCCAAATAAAAAAAAGAGGCCAAAGAAGCACAACAACAACAACAACAATAGCATTGCCCCTTCTCTCTTTTTCTCTCATCGGGGTTGTGCATGATTAAATAGTTTGTGTGATGAAGATAGAGCAACAGCCAGACTATATGATTTTGTAGGGATAACTTTCTTTGGCCATGTTGTTTTGAAAAGACATGATTGCTTTATTGGTACGCTCGAAGTATTATTGTTTTTAAGTCAAATGATAGACTATTGCTTTGAATCACTCGTGTCTTAATATTCATGCCATGGTTATACATATGATCAAGATTATGCTAGGTAGCATTCCACATCAAAAATTATTTTTTTATCATTTACCTACTCGAGGACGAGCAGGAATTAAGCTTGGGGTGCTGATACGTCTCCGTCGAATCTACAATTTTTGATTGTTCCATGCCAATATTCTTCAACTTTCATATACTTTTGGCAACTTTTTATATTATTTTTGGGACTAACATATTGATCCAGTGCCAGTGCTAGTTCCTATTTGTTGCATGTTTTATGTTTCACAGAAACACAATATCAAACGGAGTCCAAACATGATAAAAACAGATGGAGATTATTTTTGGAATATTTATGATTTTTGGGAAGAAAAATCAACGCGAGACGGTGCCCGAGGGGGGCATGAGGCAGGGGGCCCGCCCTGGACACTCGTGGGCCCCTCGTAAGGCGGTTGACGCCCTTCTTTGGCCGCAAGAAAGCTAATTTTTGGAAAAATATCTGGGCAAAGGTTTCAATCCAATCGGAGTTACGGATCTCCGGATATAAAAGAAACGGTGCCAAGGCAGGAACAGAGAGAGACAGAGAGATAGATCCAATCTCAAAGGGGCTCTCGCCCCTCCCACGCCATGGGAGCCAAGGACCAGAGGGGAAACCCTTCTCCCATCAAGGGAGAAGTTCAAGGAAGAACATGAAGAAGAAGGGGGTCTCTCTCCCCCTTGCTTCTGGTGGCGCCGGAACGCCGCCGGGGGCCATCATCATCACCGCGATCTTCACCAACACCTCCTTCATCTTCACCAACATCTCCATCACCTTCCCCCATCTATATTCAGCGGTCCACTCTCCCGCAACCTGCTGTACCCTCTACTTAAACATGGTGCTCAATGCTATATATTATTATCCAATGATGTGTTGCCATCCTATGATATCTGAGTAGATTTTCGTTGTCCTATTGGTGATTGGTGAATTGCTATGATTGGTTTGAGTTGCATGTTTTATTATTGGTGTTGTCCTATGGTGCTCTCCGTATCGCGCAAGCGTGAGGGATCCCCGCTGTAGGGTTTGCAATATGTTCATGATTTGCTTATGGTGGGTGGAGTGAGTGACAGAAGCACAGACTCGAGTAAGCAGGTTGTTTGCGTATGGGATAAAGGGGAGTTGATACTTTAGTGCTATGGTTGGGTTTTACCTTAATGATATGTAGTAGTTGCGGATGCTTGCTAGAGTTCCAATCATAAGTGCATATGATCCAAGAAGAGAAAGTATGTTAGCTTATGCCTCTCCCTCAAATAAAATTGCAATAGTGATTACCGGTCTAGTAACGTAGTCAATTGCTTAGGGACAATTCCACAACTCCTACCACCACTTTTACACACTCGCTATATTTACTTTATTGCTTATTTATCTAAACAGCCCCTAGCTTTTATTTACGTGCTCTTTATTATCTTGCAAACATATCCAACAACACCTACAAAGTAATCCTAGTTTCATACTTGTTCTAGTTAAAGCGAACACTAAGCGCGCTTAGAGTCGTATCAGTGGCATATAGGACTTGAGAGGATATTTGTTCTACCTTTAGCTCCTCGTTGGGTTTGATACTCTTACTTATTGAAAGAGGCTACAATTATCGCCTATACTTGTGGGTTATCAATGAATCACCCTGCTCCAGTGCTATTTGCACCCAAAGTGGGCCTTCACAGGTCCCAACAAACCTATGAGGCTTCAGGTGCCTTTGCTCCCCCCAAGACACTGAGCACTGTGCTTGAGCTCCTAATAGGCGACCTAGGTCCTGCCGCGCTTCCTGCACAGGAGGGCCTCCTGTACAACTGCTCGAACATAGAGGCCTTCGCCAGGCAGATGCAGCGCTTAGATGAGTGGGGGCTGCTCCTCGCGGGCTAGGAGGGGCCTCGTGAGAACCCTGTCGTGGTGGCTCCCGTGCTTACCCTCCGATGGTAGCGGGAGGGCGTGCGCTGTTGACTACTCCCGAGGCAGCCCTTGGAGGCCAGGCGCCGCTAGATGCTCCTAAGGCGACCCCTGGAGGCCAGGTGCCACCAGAAGCTCCTGACGCGACCCCCCGCAGTCCTGAGGGTGGCCCAGGGGGAGCAACTGCGCAGCCGCGATCATCACCCCCACCTCTAGGGGCAGCACGCCCCTCTCCAACGCGTCTCCTCCGGCCGCCGGGGTATCCCACAAGAGGAGGTTCGGGAGTTGCCGCGGCATTGCCTCCCGGGCCCTGAAACAAAGGATATGGATAGCCGTTGACGAGTAAGCACCTTGCCCCTTCTGGATTCTTGCGTGATGTGTTCCCTCCTAACATTTGCCATTCAGGCTCCCTTTTACCTCGATGATGAGCCCATCCGCGGTGCGTCCTCCGGGGGCTCCGGAGTCAGCCGCGGGCCCTGAAACTTCGAGCACTTGCAACATGAGCACGCCCGCACGGATGCCCAGGGGTCCCTCGCAGCTTCTTCGGAGGCCCACATCCATGCCCAGGAGGAGGCCCGAGCTGCGGACCAACGTCACAAGGATGCTGAGGAGCGCGATAGGGAGCTCCAAGTCTTGAATTCTGACCTTGAGCGGCAGGCCCAAGCGTGTAGGGCCGCCCTTCTAGCGCGGCTAGGCGAGGGCCCCGCAGACGCGGCCAGGGCTCGGTCTCGCAAGGAGGTGCTGGCACTCAAGGCATTGGAGCAGAGCTTGGAGCTCGAGCGATTGGGGGTGATGGAGTACCAGGTAACTGCGACCGAGGAAGCCCTTTCTTCTCAGGAGGCGAAGATTCAGCTAGGGGTTGACCGGAAGGTGGCAGAGGTTCACAAGTCCCTTATCAAAGAATATCGCCGAAAGCTGGGGCTTTAGGAGACCCGCTTCAAACAACGGCAGGTCGGTTTGTATGGCAAGGCCGACGCTCTTAGGGCGAAGCTAGCCGCGGCGGAGCAGCTCAGGAAAGCCGCCGAAGAAGCCCGAGTTGCCGCCGAGGCTGAGCTGTCCTCGCTTTAGCAGCAGGTTGTGGGCATCACGTCCCTTGTGGAAAGGGCGACCAATGACGCGAGTCGAATGCTGTAGCGAGAGCGCTCCTTGATGCTTGAAGACCTCAAGGTGAGGGCCAACTGTGCTTTGGACACCATCTGTGAGGGGAGCATCGCCCACCCGTATGAAGCTGACGATGTCGTCTACCTGCGCTTCTTCACACAAGTCGTGACTTGCCTTGAAGGCAAAGCCATGAGGGCGCACCAGCTCGTTGAGGAGAGGAGCCAGGATCTCCTTGGGCGCGCATTCCCGCGCGTCTTCACCTTCTTAGCTTGGATCCAAATTTTGACCTCAACGCCTCAATAGCCCCTTGCCTGGAGTCATCTAGGGCGACCTGGCGAGCTAGGTGGACGATCATGTGGACGATTTGATCATGGAGTTTGCTCTTGTTGATGATGTCGCTGCACTTGCGACCAAGGAGGACGGAGCCAATGACGATGACAACGAGCGGTACGGGTGACAGCGCATCCCGCTAGGCCTGTACTTCCCCGCTCTTCCTGCAAAGATTTTGGACTAGGCCCCGCTGGGTGTTAAAGCATTTTTCTTTTTGGAGGGGGATGGCTCCTTTGTAACGTATGGAACGATGGTATATCTCTTGAGTTAATTTCCGAACGTGTCGTCATGAGCCGGGGGCTCTTGGCTAGTGTAGTTGGCATGCCTTACCTTTCATGTTCGCGGCCTTGAGCAGGTTCTTGCGTCGAGGAGGTGCCTTCCTCCCGGAGTGAGCTCTCCAGGGATCGCGAGGGATTAAGGCCTCCTAGCGTGCCTGTTGGACCACCCGCGAGCGCCGCACGAGGAGCCAAACGCCAAAGCTTTTGGCAAGGTGTGTGCGCAGATAGGCACGCGGCAGTGGCGTCCATGGCCCCGAGAGGGCCTTGACACTGCTCAGGCCTACCTAGGTGCACACACCACACCCAGCCCCCGCTCGCGGGGAGGGTAGAAGGTAGGGGCCTTTCCAAATGAAAATCAAAGAGCAAAGAACACCGCGAGTCAAAAAAATGCCGCCCTTTTCTTTTAATAAGCACGCGGAACTCAAATTCATTTTGAAGGAAGGAAATTGGGTTACAGAAAAAGGGGCAAAGAGAACAGCCGCGTCCGGCGCCTATGCTAGTCTTCTCACCAGTGCAGAGCTAAGTGCTTCCACTAGGCGTGGGCATATTTATTGGGGACCGTGTCGACGGCCAACGCGGAGCATGGTGCTTCCACTTGGACGTGGGTGGGAGCCCCCGTGAGGCCCAGGGGCTACACGCAGGAGATTCCGGGGCATGTACAACCCCAACTCATTATTATGTGAGAGTGTCATGAGCAGAGATATTCACGTGCGCTCCTCGCGGCGACCCCGCCCAGTGTGTCCTATTGCCACCGTTGGGGTGTCCGAAAACCAGGACGAGACCAAGGGGCAAGGGGGTACACTGGCGGTGGAGGGGCGATCACAAGCCCTTCACTGGGGAAAGGGCCACCGTTGCCTTCCCCGACGAAGGACCTACCTCCGGACGGCGCGCTCCACCATCGTGGTGGCGCCCCGCGTCGTGGGGCGCAGAGGAAGCTCTGGTGTCGGGCTCCCTCTGTGCAGCCCCCAATATACTCCTCCTGCATGAGGCAGGGCCAGCGTCCCAAGGTACGCGGTCATGGCGTGGTTCACCAGCGATCCAAAGTTAGCGCAATCGTGTCCGAAAAAGATTGACTGTAACCGGCGGTCATTGACGTCGAAGGTGCTGGTGGGGTGCTGAGCCGGCTCGTGAGGGGTCCCTGTCTCTCGCGACCTTTGCGATCCTGACATCTGGGCCAGCGGGGGAAGCATGAACGGGCCTCTTCATTTCTCGTGCGATGCACCCGCCATTGGTGGTACAAGATCCCAAGTGCCATTGTCCCAAGACTAGCCCTTGGGCCCCGTGCTCCTTCGCCCGCCATTTCTGACGCCCTGGCTTGCTGGCCCGAGAGCGACTCCTCGCTATTGTTGTGGTGGAAGCTGCCTACCCTGGCTGCTCCCTGGGGACGCGCCCCTTGGGTCAGGCGGGCGGCTCCATACGATGAGCTGCTGATACGTCTCCGTCGTATCTATAATTTTTTATTGTTCCATGCCAATATTATTCAAGTTTCATATACTTTTGGCAACTTTTTATACTATTTTTGGGACTAACTTATTGATCCAGTGCCCAGTGCAAGTTCCTGTTTGTTGCATGTTTTATGTTTCGCAGAAAACCCATATCAAACGGAGTCCAAACGGGATAAAAATGAACGGAGAATTATTTTGGAATATTTATGATTTTTGGGAGGAAGAAACAACGCGAGACGGTGCCCGAGGGGGCCACGAGGCAGGGGGCGCGCCCTGGACCCTCGCGGGCACCCCGTAAGGAGGTTGATGCTCTTCTTTTGCCACAAGAAAGCTAACTTTATGAGAAAAATCTGGGCGAAAGATTCAACCCAATCAGAGTTACGGATCTCCAGATATAAAAGAAACGGTGAAAGGCCAGAATCTGGGAAGGCAGAAACAGAGAGAAACAGAGAGATAGATCCAATCTTAGAGGGGCTCTCGCCCCTCCCACGCCATGGGAGCCAAGGACCAGAGGGGAAGCCCTTCTCCCATCTAGGGAGAAGGTCAAGGAAGAAGAATCATAAGGGGGGCTCTCTCCCCCTTGCTTCCGGTGGCGCTGGAGAGCTGCTGGGGGCCATCATCATCACCGCGATCTTCACCAACACCTCCGCCATCTTCACCAACATCTCTATCACCTTCCCCCATCTATATTCAGTGTTCCACTCTCCCGCAACCTGTTGTACCCTCTACTTGAACATGGTACTTTATGCTTCATATTATTATCCAATGATGTGTTGCCATCCTATGATGTCTGAGTAGATTTTTGTTGTCCTATCGGTGATTGATGAATTTCTATGATTGGTTTGAGTTGCATGTTTTATTATTGGTGTTGTCCTATGGTGCTCTCCGTGTCGCACAAGCGTGAGGGATCCCCAATGTAGGGTTAGCAATATGTTCATGATTTGCTTATGGTGGGTGGCGTGAGTGACAGAAGCACAGACCGGAGTAAGTAGGTTGTTTGCGTATGGGATAAAGGGGACTTGATACTTTAATGCTATGGTTGGGTTTTACCTTAAAGATCTTTAGTAGTTGCGGATGCTTGCTAGAGTTCCAATCATAAGTGCATATGATCCAAGAAGAGAAAGTATGTTAGCTTATGCTTCTCCCTCAAATAAAATTGCAATAGTGATTATCGGTCTAGTAAAGTAGTCAGTTGCTTAGGGACAATTCCACAACTCCTACCACCACTTTTCCACACTCGCTATATTTATTTTATTGCTTCTTTATCTAAACAGCCCCTAGCTTTTACGTACGTGCTCTTTATTATCTTGCAAACCTATCCAACAACACCTACAAAGTACATCTAGTTTCATACTTGTTCTAGGTAAAGTGAACACTAAGCATGCGTAGAGTCGTATCAGTGGCAGATAGGACTTGAGAGAATATTTGTTCTACCTTTAGCTCCTCGTTGGGTTTGATACTCTTACTTATCGAAAGAGGATACAATTATCCCCTACACTTGTGGGTTAACAACTGCCTCCACGTCCCCCCCCCCTGGGCTCCTCACGGAGGGGCATGTAGGCACGGCCAGGGCGGCCACTGGCCCCCTGAGGAGCCTGCGAGGCTGATGTGATGCAGAAAGGTCTTGCACCCTTGCAAGCAGCGTCAAGCAGCTCAGTGATGCAGGAGAGCAAGGCATCGCGGCTACCCTCAGCTAGCCTGCATCGTAGCAGCTCGCGGCCACGACGAGCGCGGCCTGCATGTTTGACTAATCCCGACGGGTGTGCAGGGACGACGCTGCAGCATAGCTAGTGGATCTCGCAGTGGCTCGTTCGTGATGCCAAGTGGAAGGGGGCGGAAACGGCCCATGGTGCCGTTGGCGGTTGTCGCCGGTGCCCACTCCAGCCGCGGAGATCAAGGGATGATGACGAAATTCATGGCCCGGGAGTGCCGCCTGGGTGGTGGGAGCAGCCCAACAATGGGCGCCGGCTTGGGGAGCTTCCGCCATGGGGACAATGGACGCTGGGCAAGGACGGAGGGGAAACCTCGACACACCCCTACTTGGCACGCTAAATTTCAGATTCAGGGCTCCGTAGACCCAAGAAAGGTTCGAACTCTAGGGCATCTGCGAAGGTCTCAACCTCTCCGGCCAGCCTACTTGCTGCTCTCACGGCCTAGCTCGATGAACATGAAAGGAAATGAACACATCAGTTTACCCAGGTTCAGTCCACCTTGCGGTGTAAAACCCTACTCCTGCTTTGTGGTGGATTAGCCTCGCGGGTCTGCTCTATGGGTGGAAATGAGCTCAAGGAGTTTGACATCCGGGGGTCCGATCCCTTCTATGGTGGTGGCTAGGATATATTTGTAGTGGCCTCAATCCTCTTCCCCCAAAACTTAGGCCGGAAGGGATCCCACAATGGTCAATTTTGAAGGGGGCAAGTAGCACATCTTATCCCGACGAAAGGTGGTCGTAGTCTGCAAAGCTTCTGGTCGTGACGTCATGGTGGGCTCGGAGATGACATCCTTCATGCGGTTCTGGTGGTCTTGGTCTTGTTGCATGCAAACGGTAACCTTTGGTTGATTCCTTGGGACTCTGCGCTTGCGCTTGCCTCCTTAGCACCAAACAGGAAACCTGCCGCTCTACTCCCGCTGTCGCGCTCCTGGCCTTGGTCGTCATGGCCGGCATCACCTCAGCCTCATGATGTAAAGTGCTTGCATAGAAATATCCGCTCCTTAGGAGGCTGCCTGGGGAGGCCGCTTCTTCCGGAGGTATTTGTGTCGTCTACCTCGCGAGGCTTGGCCCTCGCGAGGGTCTTGTCTTGTCGTTCCTGAAGATGGGCCATACCAAGCCACTCACGGAGCCTCGTCGTGGGCCGCAGGCAGGCAAGTCTAGGTACCCTGGTTCCCAGAACACCTTATACTACATCAAAGCACATACCACTCATGGGGATGGAAGAGGATGGTGCGGCGGTCTCGGAGGTGCTCTCAATTTGTTGGGGAGGCTGAAGACGAGCGCATGACTCCGACCAAGCCGGTGCTAGGGTTCCACCAGGAGGAGATAGCAGAGAGGGAGAGGGAGTGTGCTAGTGAGGGCGAGAGAGAAAAGAGCAAGGAGGGCATCCTTGATGCGGGAGTCTGCGTGTTGCCTCCAGCTACGGAGCCACCTCCGTCGTGTTCAGTGGCCATCGGCATGGCTAGGGAGCTTTTTTTCTTCCTGTTTCCCTTTTCTCTATTGGTCCAACATGTAATATATATATATATATGTAAAGATAGAGAGAGAGAGGGAGAGAGAGAGAGAGAGAGAGGAAGACGAGGTGATTTGGTTCCCAAGCTCACCTTCACCCGTGATGAGCAGAAAAGTGATAAAAAAGTATAATAATTCAAAAAATTCCAATTTTTCTGCATGGAATATAAGTTGGTGCGTTAGGTGCGATCCAAATTTCAAATCATTTGGATGTGTGAGTAGCTCTCGGTAAAAAAGACAAATTTGGAGTTTGATGAGGTGATCTGGGGCCCAAGCTCAACTGCAACCATGGTGAGAAGAAAGTTCACAAAAAATAGTAAAAAAAGAATCTAAAAATTTGAATTTTTTTTGCATGAAACATAATTTGGTGTGTGGTGCGCTCGAAATTTCAAATCATTTGACATGCAAGTAGCTCTCGGTAAAAAGATAATTTGGAGTGTGTGAAAAAGTTTATTGTTTATGTATTTTTCTGACCAAATTTGTCTTTTTTGCCGAGAGGAACTCATGTCTCCAAATGATATGAAATTTGGAGCGCACCACACGCACTAAATTGTCTTCCATGCAAAAATGGAATTTTTTGAATTTTTTTACTATTTTTTTGAATTTTCTCCTTACCGGGTGCAGATGAGCCTGGCCTAAAAAATGGATATTCAGATAGAGGAGTGGTTTTTTAGCAAGGGCCCATTGACATGTCAACATTTTAAGTGGCCCCACACATCAGCATTTTTAATGGTCCCACTCGTCATGAACTCGTTCATCTAATGGTCAACTGGCTTGACCCAACGGAAATGCTCCTTTTTCTGTGAGCAGGTGGTGGAGTGTGTCGGCGTTCTGGATATGGGGGTATCCAGACTTGCCTGCCTGCAGCCCACGGCGTGGCTCCTTCGACGGCCTGGTACGGCCCAGCTTCAACGACTCAAGACCCTCGCGAGGGGCCGAGCCTCGCGAGGCGGACGACACCAAGACCCCGATGGGACCGGCCTCCTCAGGCTGGCTCCCGAGGGGCGGAGAGTTCTATCCAAGGTGCACCTCACGAGGCTTAGCTAACGTGAGCCATGACAACCAAGGACAGGCGGGCGCCAGGGGGTGCAGAGTGCCAGTTTCCTCTTCGGCGCAAGGGAGGCAGCCACAGGCACGGAGTCCCGAGGAATCAGCCAAAGGTTTCCATTCTCGTGCAACAAGACCAAGACCGCCAGGACAACAGGACAGACATCATCACCGAGCCCACAGCAGCGTCACGACCAGAGGCTTTTCGCAAGAAAAGTCCACTTTAGTCAGGATGGGATGTACTACTTGTCCCCTTTAAATCTTGCCGTTGTGGGATCCCTTCCCGCCAACATTTGGGAAGAGGACCAAGGCCACTATAAATAGGACTTAGCCACCACCATGGAGAGGGGTCGGATCCATTCTCACCTGACCACCTCACCAGTTCTCTTGAGCTCAAGAACACCTCACCTCCTGAGGCCAGTTCATCCACTATACTAGTTCATCCTCAGCCCTTCAAGGCAATCCACCAAATTTCTTCAGTAGGGTATTACACCGCAAGGTGGCCCGAACCAGGATAAACTATTGTGCCTCCTTGTCTCTTTGAGCCCGACGCGCTAGGCTTAGGAGGATTGCGAGTAGGCAGGCTGGGTTGGTTGAGATCTCCACACGCACCCCAGAGTTTGAACCTTTCAAGGGTTTTCGGAACCCGTATTCCGACATTTGGCGCACCAGGTAGGGGTGTGTCGGGGATCCTCTGCTCCATTCGTCAGATTGCGCCATCGGCTTCAATGGCGGGCGCTTCTCCATCAACTCGACCGACGCACACCTTCGAAGAAGCGTCGGGGCTGCGCCCTTTCACCCCCTCCCTGCGGCGGGTGGAATGGCCGCCGAAGTGAAAGCCCGAAATGCCACCACGCTATGACGGCATGGCGGGCCCGGCTGGCTTCCTCCAGGCGTATGAGGAGGCAGTCTGGGCGGCCGACGGAGAAGACAAGGTGAAGGCCAACTGGCTCCCCATGGCCCTCGTAGGAGCGTTGCGCGCCTGGCTGTTGCACCTGTCGGAGTCCTCTGTGGCCTCTTGGGACGAGCTGCATAGCCTCTTCGTTTTGCACTTCGCGGCGCTGGCACCTCCTGTCATTGCGGCTCTCTTAGGCGGCTCGCAGGCACCACCTTCTGATCAGCATATCAACCAGTTCTACTGTCAAGTAAGCGCTACCCAGATGAGCTCGAGGGCTCCTTCGGGCTGGGCAGCGCCGAAGGCCGACCTTGCCTTCGGCCCAGAAGACCATCCAGTGACCACGGCAGGAGCAGGAGCACTCCCAATGCTCTGCACCCCCACCATCTACAACATGGTGGTCACTAGGATCCTCGTCAAGGGCGGAGCCGGCCTCAACATGCTCTCTGCGGAGGCGTTCGGCCTACTGCACGTGCCTCCCGGTCAGCTTCGTCCCACCAAGTCCTTCTCTGGGGTCGGCGGTGGCTTCACCCGCCCCGTGGGGCAGATCCGTCTCCCTGTCACCGTCGGGACCCGCGACAACTACCGAACCGAGCTCATCGACTTCGACATCACCCGGATCGACTTGCCATATAATGCCATCCTCGGATACCCCGCCTTGGCCAAGTTCATGGCAGCAACTCACCCATCTTACAACCTCATGAAGATGCCAGGCAGCAACGGTGTCCTCATGGTGGCAGGGGACACCAAAGACGCGATACAGGCCCTCAAGCTCGCCTTCAGGTCAGTGGCGTCTGCGCTGGCTGGTGATAAGGGGGGTCCTTGGGCCCCGGGAGCAGCGCTGGCCAAGAAGAATCAGTTGTTCTGCCAAGAACGAGCCGAGACAAAGCAAGTGATGGTCAGTGAAGAGGGGGCGACAATCGCCACCATCACCATAGGAGCTGGCCTCCCTCAGGACCAGGAGAAAGCGTTGGTTGACTTCTTACGCGCCAACAAGGACGTGATCGCTTGGGAGCCCAAAGACCTAGCTGGGGTTTTGATGTCTACTACACAACCTTCTTCTTGTATACGTTGTTGGGCCTGCAAGTGCACAGGTTTGTAGGACAGTAGCAAATTTCCCTCAAGTGGATGACCTAAGGTTTATCAATCCGTGGGAGGCGTAGGATGAAGATGGTCTCTCTCAAGCAACCCTGCAACCAAATAACAAAGAGTCTCTTGTGTCCCTAACACACCCAATACAATGGCAAATTGTATAGGTGCACTAGTTCGGCGAAGAGATGGTGATACAAGTGCAATATGGATGGTAGATATAGGTTTTTGTAATCTGAAAATATAAAAACAGCAAGGTAGCAAGCGATAAAAGTGAGTGTAAACGGTATTGCAATGGTACGAAACAAGGCATAGGGTTCATACTTTCACTAGTGCAAGTTCTCTCAACAATAATAACATAATCGGATCATATAACTATCCCTAAACATGCAACAAAGAGTCACTCCAAAGTCACTAATAGCAGAGAACAAACGAAGAGATTATGGTAGGGTACGCAACCACCTCAAAGTTATCCTTTCTGCTCAATCTACTTGAGAGTCCGTAGTAAAATAACACGAAGCTATTCTTTACGTTCAATCTATCATAGAGTTCATACTAGAATAACACCTTAAGACACAAATTAACCAAAACCCAAATGTCACCCAGATACTCCATTGTCACCTCAAGTATCCGTGGGCATGATTATACGATATGCATCACACAATCTCAGATTCATCTATTCAACCAACACAAAGTACTTCAAAGAGTGCCCCAAAGTTTCTACCGGAGAGTCAAGACGAAAACGTGTGCCAACCCCTATGCATAGATTCATGGGCAGAACCCGCAAGTTGATCGCCAAAGCATACATCAAGTGGATCACGTGATATCCCATTGTCACCACAGGTAAGCACGGCAAGACATACATCAAGTGTTCTCAAATCCTTAAAGACTCAATCCGACAAGATAACTTCAAAGGAAAAACTCAATCCATTACAAGAGACTAGAGGGGGGGAAACATCATAAGATCCAACTCTAATAGCAAAGATCGCGATACATCAAGATCGTGTGAAGTCAAGAACACGAGAGAGAAAGAGAGAGAGAGAGAGAGAGAGAGAGAGATCAAACACATAGCTACTGGTACATACGCTCAGCCTCGAGAGTGAACTACTCCCTCCTCATCATGGAGAGCGACGGGATGATGAAGATGGCCACCGTTGAGGGATCCTCCCTCCGGCAGGGTGCCGGAACGGGCTCCCGAGAGGTTTTTGGTGGCTAAAGAGGCTTGCGGCGGCGGAACTCCCGATCTATTGTTGTCTTCGATGTTTTTAGGGTATATGGGAATATATAGGCGAAAGAAGTCAGTCGGGGGAGCCTCGAGGGGCCCACGAGACAGGGGCGCGCCCAGTAGGGGGGGCGCGCCCCCCACACTCGTGGCCACGTGGAAGCTTCCTTGAATTGAACTCCAAGTGTCCTGGATCGCTTCCGTTCCAAAAATAACGCTCCCGATGGTTTCATTCCGTTTGGACTCCGTTTGATATTCCTTTTCTTCGAAACACTGAAATAGGCAATAAAACAGCAATATGGGTTGGGCCTCCAGTTAATAGGTTAGTCCCAAAAGTAATATAAAAGTGTATAATAAAGCCCGTAAACATTCAAAACAGATAAGATAATAGCATGAATGCTTCATAAATTATAGATACGTTGGAGACGTATCAGCATCCCCAAGCTTAATTCCTGCTCGTCCTCGAGTAGGTAAATGATAAAAGAAAGAATTTATGAAGTATGAATGCTAGCAGGTGCACAAGTTTGATCAATGATAATTTCAATCACCTTTTCTAGCATGATTATATGTCATAACAGTAGTTCATCTCATAAAACTTCTCACGATCAAGTAACAAGCAATTCACATGTTAAAGCATAGACTATAAACTTTCTCGAAAACTAGCAAACTTCATTCTCAGTCATCAAATAATTACAATTCATCTTATTTTCAAGAAGGGTCTATGTCAGAGCTTTGATTTAGCAAACTCCACATACTCAACTATCATATAGTCTTCTACAATTGCTAACACTCACGCAATACTTATGGTTATGGAGTTTTAATTGGACACTGAGAAAGATAGGGGCTTATAATTTCGCCTCCCAAGGTATTCACCTTTGGGTGATGTCAACAATAATAGTTCATGCTAACTTACATTCAATTGATTATATATATATCAGGATCTTTCCAACACGAGGTGCTTGCCAAATGATAAAATGAAAAAAGGGAAAGGTGAAGATCACCTTGACTCTTGCATAAAGTAAAGGACATAAAGTAAAAGATAGGCCCTTCGCAGAGGGAAGCAGAGTTTTTCATGTGCTTTTAGGGTTGGATGCACACAATCTTAATGCAAAAGAACATCACTTCATATTGCCACTTGTGATATGAACCTTTATTACGCAGTCCGTCGCTTTTATTACTTCCATATCACACGATCGTATAAAGCTTATTTTCTCCGCACTAATAAGTCATACATATTTAGAGAGCAATTTTTATTGCTTGCAACATGACAACTTACTTGAAGGATCTTACTCAGTCCATAGGTAGGTATGGTGGACTCTCATGGCAAAAACTAGGTTTAAGGGTATCTCTACTTGGTGCAAGGAATTTTGGCTAGCGTGAGGGGGAAAGGCAAGCTCAACATGTTTGAATGATACATGACAATATACTTTAACTGAGATGTGAGAAAGCATAACCCATTATGTTGTCTTCCTTGTCTAGCATCAACTCTTTAGCATGTCATACTTAATGAGTGCTCACAATTATAAAAGATGTCTAGGATAGTATATTTATATGTGAAATCTCTCTTCCTTCAATATTCTTTCATGAATTGTTCAAATGACCAATACAATGCTTGCTAACCTTCAATAAATTTACAACCTCTACTTCTTAGATGTGAAGTCATTACTCCCCATGGGATAAGCAAATGAGACATATATAATTTCAGATTTATGACATTCAACTCATTCAACCATTTACTCATAGGATATAAGTGAAGCACACGAGTAAAAGACAAACTACTCCAAAAAGATACAAGTGAAGATCAATGAGTAGCTAAATAATTATATAACTATGTAAAGACTCTCTCTCATTTAAGAATTTCAGATCTTGGTATTTTATTCAAACAGCAAGCAAGTGAAAATAAAGTGATATTGCAAGGATAGCACAACTCATGTGAAGAAGCAAAAACTTAGGCTCAACCGATACTAACCGATAGTTGTTGAAGAACAAAGGTGCCCAAGCTTAGATGCTTGAGACCTCTTGAAATATTATCTTGGGGTGCCTTGGGCATCCCCAAGCTTTAACTTTTGTGTCTCCTTAATTCCTCTCATATCATGGTTTCTCTATTTCTCAAAAGCTTCATCCACACCAAACTCAACAAGAACTCGTGAGATAGGTTAGTATAAACCAATGCAAAACCTTATCATTTACTACTGTAACAAATCACTAAAATTATTATTCAACATTGCATACTAAATGCCTCTTCATATTTAATACTCCTATCCTCAAATAGAATCATTAAACAAGCAAACATATGCAAACAATGCAACTATAACAGCAATCTGCCAAAACAGTATAGTCTGTAAAGAATGCAAGATTCATCATACTTCCCTAACTCCAAAAATTATGAGAAAAATACCTCACTGTAGAACATTTATCAGTGCTCAATATGCAAAAAGTTTCAACATTATACCATTCTCTGACTTTCTAGGGAATTTTTGCAACAACGATAAACTTTCTGTTTTCAAACAGCAACATGTATACTAGCAAAATAAGCATGGTAAAGGCTATCCTTGACATTTTTATTGATAAAGATGAAAAACATTACTCATCAAGCAAATACTAACAAAAGGTAATGACGCTCCAAGAAAAACACATATCATGTGGTGAATAAAAATATAGCTCCAAGTAAAGTTACCGATAGACGAAGATGAAAGAGGGGATGCCATCCGGGGCATCCCCAAGCTTAGGCTCTTTGTTGTCCTTGAATATTGCCTTGGGGTGCCTTAGGCATCCCCAAGCTTATGCTCTTGCCACTGTCTATTCCACAGTCCATCGAATCTTTACCCAAAACTTGAAAACTTCACAACACAAAACTCAACAGAAAACTCGTAAGCTCCGTTAGTATAAGAAAATAAAACCACCACTTAGGTACTGTAATGAACTCATTCTAAATTCATATTGGTGTAATATATACTGTACTCCAACTTATCTATGGTTCATACCCTCCGATACTACTCATAGATTCATCAAAATAAGCAAACAACACATAGAAAACAGAATCTGTCAAAAACATAACAGTCTGTAGTAAATGTATCAAACGTATACTTAGGGAACCCCACAAATCCTACAAAATTAGGAAGTCCTAAGAAATTTGTGTACCAATCCAGAGCAAAAAGAATCAGATCAGAAGCACGTTTCTGTGAATTATCAAAACTAATTTACGGGATGCAAAAGTTTCTGATTCTCAGCAGGATCAACACAACTATCACCGTAAGCTATCCTAAAGGTCTTACTTGTCACTTTATTGAAACAAAAGCTATAAAACATGATTACTACAGTAGCATAATCATATGAACACACAAAAACAGTAGGGGTAAATATTGGGTTGTCTCCCAACAAGCGCTTTTATTTAATGCCTTTCTAGCTAGGAATGATGATGGCAATGATGCTCACATAAAAGCTAAGAATTGAAACATAATGGGAGCATCATGAAGCATATGACTAGCACATTTAAGTCTAAACCACTTCCTATGCATAGGGATTTTGTGAGAAAAGAACTTATGGGAACAATAATCAACTAACATAGGAAGGTAAAAATAGAATAGCTTCAAGATTTTCAACACATAGAGAGGAAATTTGATATTATTGCAATTCCTACAAGCATATGTTCCTCCCTAATAATAATTTTCAGTAGCATCGTGAATGAATTCAACAATATAACCAGCACATAAATCATTATTTTCATGATCTACAAGCATAGAAAATTTACTACTCTCCACATAAGCAAATTTCTTCTCATGAATAGTAGTGGGAGCAAACTCAACAAAACAATTATCATGTGAGGCATAATCCAATTGAAAACTAAAATCATGATGACAAGTTTCACGGTTATCATTATTCTTAATAGCATACAAGTCATCACAATAATCATCATAGATATCAACTTTGTTCTCATGATCAATTGGAACCTCTTCCAAAATAGTGGAATCATAACTAAATAAAGTCATGACCTCTCCAAATCCACTTTCATAATTATCGCAATAATATTCAACATCCTCCAAAATAGTGGGATCATTACTTCCTAAAGTTGACACTCTTCCAAACCCACTTTCATCAATATAATCATCATAAATAGGAGGCATGCTTTCATCATAATAAATATTCTCATCAAAACTTGGGGGACTAAACATATCATCTTCATCAAACATAGCATCCCCAAGCTTGTGGCTTTGCATATCATTAGCATCATGGATATTCAAGGAATTCATACTAACAACATTGCAATCATGCTCATCATACAAAGATCTAGTGCCAAACATTTTAATGCATTCTTCTTCTAGCACTTGAGCAAAATTTTCCTTTCCATCATTCTCACAAAAGATATTAAAAAGATGAAGCATATGAGGCAAACTCAGTTCCATTTTTTTGTAGTTTTCTTTTATAAACTAAACTAGTGATAAAACAAGAAACAAAAAGATTCGATTGCAAGATCTAAAGATATACCTTCAAGCACTCACCTCCCTGGCAACGGTGCCAGAAAAGAGCTTGATGTCTACTACACAACCTTCTTCTTGTAGACGTTGTTGGGCCTGCAAGTGCACAGGTTTGTAGGACAGTAGCAAATTTCCCTCAAGTGGATGACCTAAGGTTTATCAATCCGTGGGAGGCATAGGATGAAGATGGTCTCTCTCAAGCAACCCTACAAACAAATAACAAAGAGTCTCTTGTGTCCCCAACACACCCAATACAATGGTAAATTTTATAGGTGCACTAGTTCGGCAAAGAGATGGTGATACAAGTGCAATATGGATGGTAGATATAGGTTTTTGTAATCTGAAAATATAAAAACAGAAAGGTAGCAAGCGATAAAAGTGAGTGTAAACGGTGTTGCAATGTTACGAAACAAGGCATAGGGTTCATACTTTCACTAGTGTAAGTTCTCTCAACAATAATAACATAATCGGATCATATAACTATCCCTCAACATGCAACAAAGAGTCACTCCAAATTCACTAATAGCAAAGAACAAACGAAGAGATTATGGTAGGGTATGCAACCACCTCAAAGTTATCCCTTCTTCTCAATCTATTCGAGAGTCCGTAGTAAAATAACACGAAGCTATTCTTTCCGTTCAATCTATCATAGAGTTCATACTAGAATAACACCTTGAGACACAAATCAACCAAAACCCTAATGTCACCTGGATACTCCATTGTCACCTCAAGTATCCGTGGGCATGATTATATGATATGCATCACACAATCTCAGATTCATTTATTCAACCAACACAAAGTACTTCAAAGAGTGCCCCAAAGTTTCTACCGGAGAGTCAAGATGAAAACGTGTGCCAACCCCTATGCATAGGTTCGTGGGCGGAACCTGCAAGTTGATCACCAAAACATACATCAAGTGGATTACGTGATATCCCATTGTCACCATAGATAAGCACGGCAAGACATACATCAAGTATTCTCAAATCCTTAAAGACTCAATCCGACAAGATAACTTCAAAGGGAAAACTCAATCCATTACAAGAGAGTAGAGGGGGATAAACATCATAAGATCCAACTATAATAGAAAAGCTCGCGATACATCAAGATCGTGTGAAGTCAAGAACACGAGAGAGAGAGAGAGAGAGAGAGAGAGAGAGAGAGATCAAACACATAGCTACTGGTACATACCCTCAGCCCCGAGGGTGAAATACTCCCTCCTCATCATGGAGAGCGCCGGGATGATGAAGATTGCCACAGTTGAGGGATCCCCCCTCTGGCAGGGTGCCAGAACGGGCTCCCGAGAGGTTTTTGGTGACAACAGAGGCTTGCGGAGGCGGAACTCCCGATCTATTGTTGTCTTCAATGTTTTCAGGGTATATGGGAATATATAGGCGAAAGAAGTCGGTCGGGGGAGCCTCGAGGGGCCCACGAGACAGGGGGCGCGCCCAGTAGGGGGGGCGCCCCCCACCCTTGTGGCCACCTCAAAGCTTCCTTGACTTGAACTCCAAGTCTCCTGGATTGCTTCCGTTCCAAAAATAACGCTCCGAAGGTTTCATTCTGTTTGGACTCTGTTTGATATTCCTTTCCTTCGAAACACTGAAATAGGCAATAAAACAGCAATATGGTATGGGCCTCCGGTTAATAGATTAGTCCCAAAAATAATATAAAAGTGTATAATAAAGCCCGTAAATATTCAAAACAGATAAGATAATAGCATTAATGCTTCATAAATTATAGATACGTTGGAGACGTATCAGGTTCCAAGGGGAATAATTGAGCACCACCTGAAGGTATGCCCAAACGTGCGGCCGGTGAAGCAAAAGGCCTGCCGCCAGTCCACCAAGAAGCAAGCATTTATCGTCCAAGAAACCCGCAAGCTACAGGATGCTAGGATCATCAGGGAAGTACGATACCCAGAATGGCTGGCAAACCCAGTTGTCGTCCCCAGGAAAGGAGGGAAGGAACGTATGTGTGTCGACTTCACCAACCTCAAGGTGGCTTGCCCTCAAGACCCCTTCCCGCTTCCTCGCATCGATCAGATCGTGGACTCCATCGCCCAGTGCGACCTGTTGAGCTTTTTGGACGCCTTCCCAGGCTACCACCAGATCAAGATGGCCGTGCAAGATGTGGAGAAGACGGCGTTCCGGACCCCTTGCAGAGTGTATTGCTACACCTGCATGCCCTTCGGGCCGAGCAATGCTGGGGCTACCTTCCAGCAGCTCATGCATATTTCCCTGGGCAGGCAGCTCAGGAGAAACGCAGAGGCCTATGTTGATGACATAGTAGTGAAGTCTCACGAGGCTGGGACCCTGATAGAAGATCTGGAGGAGACGTTTGCCAGCTTGCGCAAGGTGGACCTGCGGCTCAATCCCGAAAAGTGCGTATTCAGGGTCCCCTCTGGCAAGCTGCTGGGCTTCCTAGTGTCGCACAAAGGGATCGAGGCAAATGTAGAGAAGGTCAAGGCAATAGAAGACATGAGCCCTCCAAAGACCCTAAAGGAGATGTAGAAGCTGGCGGGCTGTGTAACCTCGCTGGGGAGCTTCATCTCCAAGCTGGGGGAGCGCGCCCTCCCGTTCTTCAAGCTGATGAAAAAGAAGGAGCTGTTCAAGTGGACCCCTGAGGCAGATGCAGCCTTTCAAGACCTCAAGAGATACCTGACCAGCCCACCAGTGATGGTGGCGTCGTGCCCTCTTGAACCCTTGGTGCTCTAATTGGCAGCCACCCCTCACTCAGCAAGCGCCGCCCTGGTGGCGCTAAGGAAGGAGCGCCCGTCCAAGGGCCCTCGGCAGGGCGCTCAATCACCGAGCAAAGCACAACATCCTCAGGACAGCGCACCCGGGGCCTCGGCCGACACAGCGGTCAGCATTCCTCCTGAGGCCGCGATTGACCCCTCAGCTGGGGGGCTCCTGAGGGCGGTCCTCGCGAGACCACCGAGGGATCGCGTCCTCAAGAAGAACAAGACTCCACCAATACCTCCCCCCTTGTTGAGCACCAAGTCTACTTCGTCAGCACAGTGCTAAGGGACGCACGTGCGCGTTATCCCATGCCTCAAAAACTCTTGCTTGCGCTCCTTGTCACCTCCCGAAAGCTGCGCCACCACTTCCAAGGCCACCCCATCAAAGTCGTTTAGGCATACCCGCCAGAGAGGGTGCTCCGGAGCCCGAACGCTACCGGGCGAGTTGCAGAGTGGAAAGTCGAGCTCCAAGCATTCCATCTTGAGTTCAACACCACCAGGGTCATCAAGGGTGCGGCCCTCACTGACTTCGTGGTAGAGTGGACTGACGTCCTAGACCACGGGGTAAGCAAGGACTGCTCCCTCTTACCGGGGGACGAGGAGCCAGACGGGTGGATCATGTACTTTGACGGAGCGGTCGCACGACGAGGCGCAGGGGCCGGGGCTGTCCTCATCTCACCCACCAAGGATAAGCTCTGCTACGCAGTACAACTCTATTTCCAGCAGGGCGAGAAGGTCTCCAACAACATCGCGGAATATGAAGGCTTGCTTGCTGTGTCTCAGGGCTGCGGCGGCACTGGGGGTGAAGAGCTTCACCGTCAAGGGCGATTCCCAGCTCCTTGTCAACTTCTCCAACAAGGAGTACACGCCCAGGGACGAGCACATGGAGGCATACCTAGAAGAGGTACGCAAGATGGAGAAGCGGTTCCTAGGCTTAGAGCTGCAGCACATGCCACGGGGAACGAACAGGGAAGCGGATGACATCGCCAAGAGACTCTGCCAAGTTAAAAGCGTCCCATCATAAATGGCTTTTCAACAAATTAGAAGCAGTTCATATTATAAATCATATGAAAGATGCAACTAATATGGCACTGCATATACTAAAGGTGTCTCGTCATATTGATTGATGCGGGATACAAAAAAACCAATAGTTTTATGTAAGCACATGCTTAATAGACAGATGTACTATGTACTAAAAACAGGAAGGCATGTCACATTAACAGGTATAATGTATAAACTAAGCAGAATAGCACATGCAATTTAACCATATTGGAAGAATTACAATCTAGACACCATATGCAACATGCAACCACATATCACGCTGCCAAGTTAGAGCAAGCACCTGCGATGCTAGTGTAGGGGAAATGCGGTAATCAACTACAGAGCTATGTTCACTATCTTCATCTAGCCTTGTTGTTTCTTGAGAATCATGTCGGGAGGCTGACGCTGCATTCTTTAAATGAGGATCTTTACTCACAGTAGTCCACTGGCCTGACTACATCATCATAAGTGATTGATGAGGGATACACAAGAACATTATTTTGATGTAAGAACATGGTTAATAGACAGATATACTAGTATGTACCAAAAACAGGAAGGCATGTCATATTCAAAGGTATAATGTGTAAGCTAAGCAGATGCAATTTAACCAAACTGGAACCAATACAAGCTAGACATCCGGCTGGAGTGGTGAGCATGATCATATAGGACCTGAGAGCCTGGTTGGAGGCGGGCTGCTTCGCCACCATTGTGGCTTTTAAGTTGGCTTCCAGGTGATGCTTGTCTGTGCTGGGCTTGTCACTGGCTCAGCCAGTGTCGTGACTAGCTATTTGTCTTCAGGTGCTCACGGGATGGTGGTTCATGTAAAAAAATATTTCCTTATCTTAATAAAGACCGACTTAGGCCTTTCGAATACAAGCTAGACACCATATGGAACATGCAACCACATATGACACCGCGAAATTAAAGCAAGCACCTGGGATGGTGGTTCATTGCGAGCGAGGTCATCAAGTCCAGAGCTATGTTTACCGTCTCCATCTGCTGACACTGCACCCTTTATAAGGGTGAAACGTGTCTGGCCTATTCGCGTACCATGCTGGAGCAACTTCTCTCTTTTCTTTTTTGCTTCTCTCATGGCAGTAGAGTCAGAAATCCCCTTGCATAAAAACACAATAGTGAGAGTAAGGGTGAAGTGTGTGCGGAACTAGTGCACTATAAAAGTAGCAGATAGCAGGTGGCTGAAAAATAAATGACAGGAGACATATGATAGTTCTACAACATTGCATGGCGAACAAAATTAGATTCTACTCTGTATCATTTTTTAATATATGAGCACAGGAAATGCAGGTACTCCTCCAGCACACCACCACATGTGGTCATATCAAGATAACAGTCGACTGAAAATAAATAGGTCAGTCGTTTTTTTATGAACCATCCGATCTATAAGGAATGGGAAGATGTCCTTCGTCTACGTCCCGCCAGTAACTGTTGACGATCTTTCTCGAACCGCCAGTGACCACCGGCCCAGACCCCTGCCTCCGCCGCTCCACCCTCCCCTGAACCTCACACCACCGCCGTGCTTGGCAGCGCCCCCAGGCCATCCCTTTAATCCCGGCCGACCACCAGATCGGGCGCCAGCAGCTCTAGGCCCCACACGCCCCTAAGATAAACACCGAGGCGCTGCTTCCCTGGTGGAATAGGCGGACTAGCGCCTATTACGCCGGGGAATGCTTCCCTTAATTGGGAATCAACTGACCAGGAATTGAAATCCAAGGGGGCGACATACCTCTAGCTAAGGTGAAATAGTATATGAGGAGAAACCTTATGCATCGCAAGTTACTAGGAACATCTAGTATTAAGAAGAAGCGGTTAACTAGTGTCTTTTATGGGATGAATACCGTGCAAGCAGACACATAAGACTTGCATGAATAAGGGAAGAGGATTACCATTTCCAGTTGCCAGTGTGGTCTCCTCCATATGTCGCGACGATCTTCTTCTTTTTCCTGGGGGGACCGATGTTTTGGAGGATGGTGGAGCCTTGGACGAACCCATGGCCAAATTGTTGACTGTGTTGCCGTGGCCGTATGTAGGCGGAGGGGAAGCGGATCTGAGGCGGCGAAGGACAACGTAGCAGGAACAACTCTGGTGCAGTGGACGGTGGCGAAGTTGGAGCGGCAGCGATGAGGCGCAGGACGGCGTGGTTGAACTGGCTCGGGTACAGACGGCTCGGCCTCGGCTTCAACTACTAGCCTTGGAGGGCGTCACGGTTGAGGTTGCGGTGGACGACGACGTCGGGGTATCGACTCCTGCATGATGGAGGAGGGCGACGGTTTATGGGTGGGATGGGGTGGCGGACGGAGGACGCCGGGGTTTCGCGGCTTGTGGAGAGGTAGTTTTTGTGCCCATGAAGTATGAATGGGGAATCAGACGGGT
>NC_041385.1:339180120-339201636 GCF_002162155.2 Triticum dicoccoides
GGGGGGGCTAAGGGAGAACCATGTCTCAGTCTGGGACGCGCTTGTTTTTGGCTTTTTTGAATAGATGGGACGCGCTTGTTTGAAATTTGGGGAAAGTACAAACTTTGCCCCCCTCTTAAATTTCGGACCTACTGCCAATTGGGGGTAGGATGGTAATCCCAGGTGTCCCAAATAGTGGGCGGGAGCAATTTCGGCCGCGCGCATGTGTGCTTAGGCGGCCATTGTGTATGCATGTTTTTCGGAGGCGGTTGCGTGGCGTCTAGATGAAGCTACAAACCTACCCCGGTTTAGACCTTTGGAAATCGTGGCGTCTCGGTTTCACGTGTCTGAGTTATTAGAAAAGTAATTTCCTTGTACTACCAAACATTGGTCTCACGTGGTTTTGGGCGAGTAGAGGCTCTTTTGGCGCTTCGTTCGAAATTTTGAAATAGAAGCATTCACGTTTAGAGTACTCTTGAACTTTGAGGATTGACCTAAATAGACAACGTTAAATTTGACCTTGTATGTTTGAAAACCTCATTAAATTATCTGCTTCTTTTTGAAATTTTAACACTTGAAAATCCTATAACTACGATTATTTTGGAATGGAGGAGCTAAATTTGAATCTATTTTGTACACGACTACATATGCTATTATATACAAAATCAGAGAAAAGATTGGTGCCCCCATAATTTAGGTATGATTTACAGATGCATGATATAGAATTCAAATAATTAAATGGACTTCATGTTGAATTCGATTTTTTTAAACCACCTTAAGTTGAATTCAAATGTATGCTAGTTCATAGGTAGCTATTTATAATGTTCATTGTGTAACTTTCGTATGTATAATGTGCTTTACACACACAACATGAACTATACTCACGTTTATATTCGATTGCTAAAGGGATGCATTTTCTGGCGTTCAAGATACTAACTATGTGGATCAATATGTCGAGTAATAACATAGATATGCTCAAATTTGATAGAATCTAGATGTCTGATAGATCAATGACCGTTCCTTACGCGAATTGCAAATATCATGATCCCATCCTAATATTTGGATACAGTTTATATCTTTAATCAATGTGTACATCAGTCTTTTACGTGTAGTTTCACTCTCCATCGGTGGTCTCTCACACATGCTCACACACTCTCTCCCGAGGTGTCTTTCTCACAGACATGCTCTCGAGATAACCCTCCCTCCCTCTAGTAACCATTAACGACTATTTTCACTAACCTTTATCACAAGCACTCTTCCTCTCACAAGCATACACACGCACAATCCCATCGACCCTTTCTGTATACATAGACCTACCTACGTGTCTCCTGTACGCACATTATCTTTAGGCCTGTCTCTCACGCATTGTCTCACACCTCTCTTCCTAATCGACGAGTATGATTCTAGGAGAGCATTTTGTAGGATGCCCCATAAAGTTAGGTTGGACGAATATTAATATCAGAAATAAGGGGTTACCTTTGTCCGAGAACCTAGGGTTACAAATCCTAGATGGCTTTGTCAGTGGACACAGAGTCCTTCAAAATTCTGTATCCTTGTCTTGTATGACTAGTCATCCATGGGTCTACCTAAATGCGTCACGGGCCGACCAATGTGGCGCAGGACGGAACCGAACCAAGGGCCTCACCTCGACCCACCGGACCTCACACGGTGTCACACCCTCTGCCCCCGGGTCTCGTTATCTTCTCACACCGACACATACAAACACAGAGACCACACAAAAAAAATCTCTTGGTGCCTCTATCCCCTCCACCTTGCATATACACACTCAAGGGAATCTCTCGCCGTGATATCATATTCATCTCTCTCTCTAGACCACTCTCATTTCTCGTGTTATCTCTCCCAGGCCCCCCCCTCCCCCGCCGGACCCTCTATCGATGCCTCTCTCGAATATGTAATACACACACATACCTCTCGAGGCCCTGCCAAATACATCAACTACACATTCACACATGTTACATCACGTACCCCATTGATCTAAAAAGCCCTCTCTTCACATTTATTTCGCATACAACATTCCTTTTGAATAAAGTGTGGCCAAAAAATTATTTTAGAATTACTACATATATACAACATTACAAAGTTATATGGAGGAGTATGAACGTTAATTTGCATTGCATGGTGCCCACAATGATATTTATTCCGCACTGTGAATTTGTATATTTTTATATTATATATGAAGTTAGTCATAATAAAGAGAAACGAAGAGCATCTCTCTCTCCATCGCATACCACCCCTCTACGTCCCTTTCATGTACGCACACAAACTATCTCCAGGTCCTCTAAAAGTAAGCCCCTGGCACATTCATGCATGTTTCATCTTTCTCTCGCGGTATATATAGTGACGATCATTGTATTTGAAGTGAAAGCATGATATGTACATTGGACTTGAGAATCCACTCATTACGGTCACCATTTACATTTTGTGGTTATTATACAGCCACGGGCTCACCGTACATCTCTGTATTTGCTCAAGACACGACTGGTTGACCAGTTAAACGCTCCACGTGGCACCTCTAGTGTTACATCACTGTCGGCGTTCTAGAAATGGGGGTCCCCAGACTTGCCTGCCTACGGCCTGCGGCGTGGCTCAAGTGGTGGCCCAGTACGGCCCATCTTCAGCACAAGACTCAAGACCCTCGTGATGGGCCAAGCCTCGCAGGGCGGACGACACAGGACTTCCTCAGGAATAGCCTCGCCAGGAAGGCTCGCGAGGAGGCGGAGAGATGAACGCAGGGTACCTCGTGAGGTGCTTGTGACGCAAGCCATGATGATCGAGACCATGCAGGCGCCAGGAGGGCGCCGGCCTGCGCAGTGTCCTTGTTTCCTCTTTGGTGCAAAGGGGGCAAGCACAGGCGCAGGGTACCGAGGCATCAGGCAAAGGTTGCCATTTCAGTGCAATGAGACCAAGACCAGCGGAGCGGCAGGATGGAGGTCACCGTGGAGCCCAAGACGGCATCAACGCTAGTGCTTTTGGCAGCCGAAGACCAACTTTAGTCACGATAGCTTGTACTAGATGTTCCCCTTCAAAATGGCCGTTGTTGGCGCCCTTCCGCTCAATATTTGGGTAGAGGACCAGGGCCTCTATAAATAGGACTAGCCACCACTGTAGAGAGGGGCGAGTGGGGGAAGGCTAGTTCAGAACAGATTGAGTACTCATCAGAGAGAGAGAGGCGATCGAACTCACTCAATCAGTTCATTGCACCAGCTCAAGAACGCCTTTCGCGAGGCTGTTCTTCCCTTGTACTATTCATCATCAGTCCCAGAGGCAATCAACCACACCACACACTGGAGTAGGGTATTACACCACAACGGTGGCCCGAACCAGTATAAATCTTGTGTCCCTTGTGTTGTTCATCGTTTTCAACTTAGATCTCACAAGGCGATCGGACGTAGATCGGTAGGGGAGAGATCTTCGTGCGCACTCCAGAGTTTGAACCTTAAGGGTCTGCCGGAACCAAACATCCGACAATCACATTATCTCACTACCAATGGGCCCACCTGTCGGCTTGTATCTACTCTACACTCCTATAAAAAACAGAGTTGGTGATGATGGTGTGCCTGCCATCCTGCAATATAGGCCGTCCGATTTATAACTGACGAATAGGAAGGGACCTATGGCAATTTTGCAAAAAGGTACCCACACACCTATCCACATTTGGAAATAAGGCGTTCCCTCGTTCATCCTTTTCTCTCACAAGATAAACTAGTCATACAAATGCATCTTGATGTTACATGCAATGCACGGGCATCTTGCTAGTATGAATGAAAACAAACGACAAAAAAATATTGGACGGTGGTTCGAAGTCATGACCGCGGGCACAGAGGACAAGGTGGCCTTGTATTGGTATGCTGAGCCGTCTGTTTTAACACATAGGAGCTGGTGTGGGGATTATACACACACGCATGCATGCACACGAACTGCATGCACGCAACACTCACACGAACACATGCAGCCACGCACGCGCGCAACACTCACACGTACAAACGCAGACACGCAAAACGCACACATGCATTCACACACCACACGACCAACACACACTCTCACGCTCAAGTGCTCAACCTACACGTGCATGCGCACACATCAGGCCCTGACAGAAACATACACAACCAGGTGATTCCTTGATACGTCTCCAATGTATCTATAATTTTTTATTGTTCCATGCTATTATATTACCCCTTTTGGATTTTTATGGGCTTTATTTTACACATTTATATCATTTTTGGGACTAACCTACTAACCGGAGGCCCAGCCCGTATTGCTGTTTTTTTGCCTATTTCAGTATTTCGAAGAAAAGGAATATCAAACGGAGTCCAAACGGAATGAAACCTTCTGGAGCGTGATTTTTGGAACGAACGTGATCCAGGGGACTTGGAGTGCAAGTCAAGAAGCAGCCAAGGCAGCCACGAGATAGGAGGGTGCGCCCCCCTGTCTCGTGGGCCCCTCGGGCGTCCACCGACGTACTTCTTCCTCCTATATAGGCCTACGTACCCCGAAAACATCCAGGGAGCCAACGAAACACAATTTCCACCACCGTAACCTTCTGTATCCAGGAAATCTCATCTTGGAGCCTTCGCCGGAACTCTGTCAGAGGGGGAATCGACCACGGAGGGCTTCTACATCAACATCATTGCCCCTCCGATGAGTTGCGAGTAGTTTACCATAGACCTTCGGGTCCATAGTTATTAGCTAGATGGCTTCTTGTCTCTTTTTGGATCTCAATACAATGTTCTCCCCATCTCTTGTGGAGATCTATTCGATGTAAACTCTTTTTGTGGTGTGTTTGTCGAGATCAGATGAATTGTGGGTTTATGATCAAGTTTATCTATGAATAATATTTGAATCTTCTCTGAATTATTTTATGTATGATTGAGTTATATTTGCAAGTCTCTTCGAATTATCATTTTGGTTTGGCCTACTAGATTGATCTTTCTTGCCATGGGAGAAGTGCTTAGCTTTGCGTTCAATCTTGCGGTGTCCTTACCCAGTGACAGCAGGGGTTGCAAGGCACGTATTGTATTGTTTCCATCGAGGATAAAAATATGGGGTTTATATCATATTGCTTGAGTTTATCCCTCTATGTGATGTCATCTTGCTTAATGCGTTACTCTGTTCTTTATGAAGTTAATACTCTAGATGTAGGCAGGAGTCGGTCAATGTGTGGAGTAATAGTAGTAGATGCAGGCAGGAGCCGGTCTACTTGTTGCGGATGTGATGCCTATATACATGATCATGCCCATATAATCTCATAATTATTCGCTTTTCTATCAACTGCTCGACAGTAATTTGTTCACCCACCGTAATACTTATGTTATCTTGAGAGAAGCCACTAGTGAAACCTATGGCCCCCGGGTCAATCTCTTATCATATTTGCTTCCAATCTACTTTTATTTGCATCTTTACTTTTTGCATCTATATTATAAAATACCAAAAATATATTTATCTTATCATACTATCTCTATCAGATCTCACTTTCGCAAGTGGCCGTGAAGGGATTGACTACCCCTTTATTGCGTTGGTTGCGAGTTCTTTGTTTGTTTGTGTAGGTGCGTGGGACTTTTGAGGAGCCTCCTACTGGATTGATACCTTGGTTGTCAAAAACTGAGGGAAATACTTACACTACTATTCCTGCATCACCCTTTCCTCTTCAAGGAAAACCAACGCAAGCTCAAGACATAGCAAGAAGGATTTCTGGCGCCGTTGCCGGGGAGGTCTTCGCTAAAGTCAATACATACCAAGTACCCATCACAAACCCATCTCCCTCGCATTTACATTATTTTCCATTTGCCTCTCGTTTTCCTCTCCCCCACTTCACCCTTGTCGTTCTATTCGCCCTCTCTTTCCCAATCTCCTCCTCTCTTTTTCGCTTGCTCTTTTTTCTGCTTGCTTGTGTGCCTATTTGTCCTTATGGCTTTGCGTAAGGGTTCTGACCGCCTTCTCAGAAGGTTGGAAGAGATTGAAACAAATATTAGAAGCTTTATGAATTTGCAATTTGAGCATAATAATTTCTTTAGAAAAGAGCTTAAGGAACAAAAAGGTTTTTTGGGGTTTATGAACAAAGAGCTTGATGATATGAATAAAGAGTTTTATGGTGTTAACGCTCAAATTACCCGGCTTGAAAATGCTATAGCCGAAATTTCTGATAAGAAAGCCACCTTAGTCAATAAGATGGCCACCAAACCAGAGAAGTTAGATGAAAAAAATGATGAAGATCTTAAAGTTATTGATGTGTCTCCTATTAGATCTATGTTTTGCAATACGAATATTGATAATTATGGGACTGATGATGAGTCAACTTTACCTAGAAGGCGTCCCAAGAATTTGGAGTTTTTAAATCTTGATGCTAAATTTGGTAAAAGTGGGATTGGAGAGGTCACAACTTTAAATAGCATTGAACCCACTATCTCGGATTTCAAGGAATTTGATTATGATAATTGTTCTTTAGAAGGCTCTATTTCCTTGTTGCAATCCGTTGTTAATTCTCCTCATGCTTATATTCAAAATAAAGCTTTTACCAAACATATTGTTGATGCCTTGAGGCAATCTTATGATGAAAAACTTAATTTGGAAGTTTCTATCCCTAGAAAACTTAATGATGAGTGGGAACCTACTATAAAGATTAGAATTAAAGATTATGAGTGTTTTGCTTTGTGTGATTTGGGTGCTAGTGTTTCCATGATTCCGAAAACTTTATGTGATATTCTAGGTTTCCATGATCTTGATGATTGCTCTTTAAATTTGCACCTTGCGGATTCCACAATTAAAAAAGCCAATGGGAAGGATCAATGATGTTCACATTGTTGCAAACAGAAATTTGGTGCCCGTAGATTTTATCATACTTGATATAGATTGCAATCTTTCTTGCCCTATTATTCTTGGTAGACCTTTCCTTAGAACGATTGGCGTGATTATTGATATGAAGGAAGGGAATATTAGATTCCAAATTCCATTAAAGAAAGGCATGGAGCACTTTCCAAGAAAGAAAGTAAAATTACCTTATGAATCTATCATGCGGGCTACTTATGAATTTAGTGCCAAAGATGGCACTACTTAGATCTATCTTCGCTTTTATGCCTAGCTAGGGGCGTTAAACGATAGCGCTAGTTAGGAGGCAACCCAATTTTCTTTGTGTTTTTTGTATTTGTTCCTGCTTAGTAATAAATATTGCATCTACCTTTTGTTTATATGTGTTTTTATCTTTTAATTAGTGTTTGTGCCAAGTAGAACCTATAGGATAACCTATGATGATAGTTGATTTGATTCTGCTGAAAAACAGAAACTTTGTGCGCACAAATTTAGTTTTGTTAAATCACAGAAACGTGCTTTTGCATTGATTATTTTTTCTGCTGATCAACAAACGAATTCTCCAGGACTTCCTATTTTGGTAGGATTTTTAGAGTTCCATAAGTTTGCGTTAGTTACAGATTGCTACAGACTGTTCTGTTTTTGACAGATTCTGTTTTTTGTGTGTTGTTTGCTTATTTTGATGCATCTATGGCTAGTAAAATAGTTTATAAACCATATAGAAGTTGGAATACAGTAGTTTTAACACCAAAATAAATAAATAAATAGTTCATTACAGTACCTTATGTAGTGGTTTTGTTTTCTTTCACTAACGGAGCTTATAAGATTTCCTGTTGAGTTTTGTGTTGTGAAGTTTTCAAGTTTTGGGTAAAGCTTTTATGGAATATGGAATAAGGAGTGGCAAGAGTCTAAGCTTGGGGATGCCCAAGGCACCCCAAGATATTCAAGGATAGCCAAAAGCCTAAGCTTGGGGATGCCCCGGGAAGGCATCCCCTCTTTCGTCTTGTTCATTGGTAACTTTACTTGGAGCTATATTTTTATTCGCCACATGATATGTGTTTTGCTTGGAGTGTCGTGTATTATATTAGTCTTTGCTTTTTAGTTTACTACAATCATCCTTGCTGTGCACACCTTTTGGGAGAAGCCTACTTGATTAGAATTTGCTAGAATACTCTATGTGCTTCACTTATATCTTTTGAGCTTGATAGTTTTTGCTCTAGTGCTTCACTTATATCTTTTAGAGCACGGTGGTGACTTATTTTTGAAGAAATTACTAGTCTCTCATGCATCACTTGTATCTTTTTTAGAGTCTTTTAGAACAGCATGGTATTTGCTATGGTTATAAAATTGGTCCTAGAATGGTAGGCATCCATGTTGGGTATAATAAAAACTATCATAGGAAGTGAATTGGATGCTATGATCAATTTGATACTTGATAATTGTTTTGAGATAGGGAGGTAGTGATATTAAAGTCATGCTAGTTGGGTGATTATGAATTTAAAGACTTCTTGTGTTGAAGTTAGCAAGTCCCGTAGCATGCACGTATGGTTAAAGTTGTGTAACAAATTTGAAACATGAAGTGTACCTGGCTTGTGCATCCTTATGAGTGGCGGTCGGGGACGAGCGATGGTCTTTTCCTACCAATCTATCCCCCTCGGAGCATGCGCGTAGTACTTGGTTTTTGATGACTTCTAAATTTTTGCAATAAGTATATGAGTTCTTTTGACTAATGTTGAGTCCATGGATTATACGCACTTTTACCTTTCCGCCATTGCTAGCCTCTTCTGTACCGTGCATTGCCTTTTCTCACCTTGAGAGTTGGTGCAAACTTCACCGGTGCATCCAAACCCCGTGATACCATACGCTCTATCACACATAAACCTCCTTATATCTTCCTAAAAACATCCACCATACCTACCTATTATGGCATTTCCATAGCCATTCTGAGATATATTGCCATGCAACTTTCCACCGTTCTGTTCATCATCATCAGGACATACTTATCTTTTGTCATATTGCCATCGCATGATCATGTAGTTGACATCGTATTTGTGGCAAAGCCACCATGCATTATTTTTCATACATGTCACTCTTGATTCATTGCACCATCCTGGTACACCGCCGAAGGCATTCATATAGAGTCATATCTTGTTCTAGTTTCGAGTTGTAATTCATATGTTGTAATCAATAGAAGTGTGATGATCATCATTATTAGAGCATTGCCCAAAGAAAAAAAGAGAGTAAAAAAGAATAAAAAAAGAAGAAAGTCCAAAAGAAAAAGAAAGAAAGGCCCAAAAAAAGAGAAAAAGAAAAAAAAGAAAAAAAGGAATATAAATAAATAAAAGGGGCAATCTTACTATAACTTTTTCCATACTTGTGCTTCAAAGTAGCACCTTGTTCTTCATGTAGTGAGTCTCATATATTTTGCTTCAAAGTAGCACCATGTTTTTCATATAGTGAGTCTCATAGGTTGTCTTTTTCATACTAGTGGGAATTTTTCATTATAGAACTTGACTTGTATATTCCTACAATGGGCTTCCTCAAATGCCCTAGGTCTTCGTGAGCAAGCAAGTTGGATGCACACCCACTAGTTTTCTTTTGTTGAGCATTCATTTATAGCTCTAGTGCATCTGTTGCATGGCAATCCCTACTCCTCATGTTGACATCAATTGATGGGCATCTCCATAGCCCATTGATTATCCTTGTCAATGTGAGACTTTCTCCTTTTTTGTCTTCTCCACACAATCCCCATCATCATCGTATTCTATTCCACCCATAGTGCTATATACATGGCTCACGCTCATGTATTGTGTGAAGGTTGAAAAAGTTTGAGATTATTTAAGTATGAAACAATTGCTTGGCTTGTCATCGGGGGTATAGAAGTTGGGAACATCTTTGTGTGGCGAAAATGAAGCATAGCCTAACTATATGATTTCGTAGGGATCAACTTTCTTTTGCCATGTTATTTTGAGAAGACATGATTACTTTGATTAGTATGCTTGAAGTGTTACTATTTCTTTTATCAATATGAACTTTTATTTTGAATCATTTGGATCTTAACATTCATGCCACAATAAATAAAATTACATTGAGAATTATGCTAGGTAGCATTCCACATCAAAAATTCTCTTTTTATCATTTACCTACTCGAGGACGAGCAGGAATTAAGCTTGGGGATGCTTGATACGTCTCCAACGTATCTATAATTTTTTATTGTTCCATGCTATTATATTACCCCTTTTGGATGTTTATGGGCTTTATTTTACACATTTATATCATTTTTGGGACTAACCTACTAACCGGAGGCCCAGCCCGTATTGCTGTTTTTTTGCCTATTTCAGTATTTCGAAGAAAAGGAATATCAAACGGAGTCCAAACGGAATGAAACCTTTGGGAGCGTGATTTTTGGAACGAATGTGATCCAGGGGACTTGGAGTGCAAGTCAAGAAGCAACCGAGGTAGCCACGAGATAGGAGGGGCCCCCCCCCCTATAGGGCGCGCCTCCCTGTCTCGTGGGCCCCTCGGGCATCCACAGACATACTTCTTCCTCCTATATAAGACTACGTACCCCGAAAACATCCAGGGAGCCAACGAAACACAATTTCCACCATCGTAACCTTCTGTATACGTGAGATCTCATCTTGGAGCCTTTGCCGGCACTCTGCCGGAGGGGGAATCGACCACGGAGGGCTTCTACATCAACATCCTTGCCCCTCCGATGAGTTGTGAGTAGTTTACCACAGACCTTTGGGTCCATAGTTATTAGCTAGATGGCTTCTTCTCTCTTTTTGGATCTCAATACAATGTTCTCCCCTCTCTTGTGGAGATCTATTCGATGTAAACTCTTTTTGCAGTGTGTTTGTCGAGATCCAATGAATTGTGGGTTTATGATCAAGTTTATCTATGAATAATATTTGAATCTTCTCTGAATTCTTTTATGTATGATTGAGTTATCTTTGCAAGTCTCTTCGAATTATTAGTTTGGTTTGGCCTACTGGATTGATCTTTCTTGCCATGGGAGAAGTGCTTAGCTTTGGGTTCAATCTTGTGGTGTCCTTACCCAGTGACAACAGGGGTTGTAAGGCACGTATTGTATTGTTGCCATCGAGGATAAAAAGATGGGGTTTATATCATATTGCTTGAGTTTATCCCTCTACATCATGTCATCTTGCTTAATGCGTTACTCTGTTCTTTATGAACTTAATACTCTAGATGCAGGCAGGAGTCGGTCAATGTATGGAGTAATACTAGTAGATGCAGGCAGGAGTCGGTCTACTTGTTGCGGACGTGATGCCTATATACATGATCATGCCTAGATAATCTCATAATTATTCGCTTTTCTATCAACTGCTCGACAGTAATTTGTTCACCCACCGTAATACTTATGCTATCTTGAGAGAAGCCACTAGTGAAACCTATGGCCCCCGGGTCTATCTCTTATCATATTTGCTTCATATCTACTTTTATTTGCATCTTTACTTTTTGCATATATATTATAAAATACTAAAAATATATTTATCTTATCATACTATCTCTATCAGATCTCAGTTTCACAAGTGGTCGTGAAGGGATTGACAACCCCTTTATTGCGTTGGTTGCGAGTTCTTTGTTTGTTTGTGTAGGTGCGTGGGACTTTTGAGGAGCCTCCTACTGGATTGATACCTTGGTTCTCAAAAACTTAGGGATATACTTACGCTACTATTGCTGCATCACCCTTTCCTCTTCAAGGAAAACCAACGCAAGCTCAAGACGTAGCATTCCCGCGCACGGGTTGGAATCTTGTCGCACCTGCGTAAATTTGTGTTTATCTGACCTTTTTCCTATGCGAACTGACAGGTGGGACCCACATGGAACGTGGTCAATTTAACTAGTCAACATGGTGCCACGTAGACTATTTGGCCGGTCAACAGAGTGCAATCCGATGCTGAACCGTGAGCAACTGACTGTATAATCACCACAAAACGTATATAGTGACTGTAATCAGCGTATTCTGAAGTTCAGTGATCGTATTACACTTTTCTCTCTGTAGGCCCTCAAAAACTACATATCTACACGTTCTTGGATGCTACATCTAAGAAATATGCAGTACAGCACTACTACTACACTCAAACACAATAAATCATGTGTTTTTAGTTTTACTAGATATCATATTGTTACTTAATTATTCAGTTTGCATACATTAAAATTGCCTTTGAAATGTATGGCCAGTATCATCTACCACGTAGGAAAAATCCCACCCTTTCCTGTTTAATCGGGTTTGTATCCATGGATCGTGCGAAACAGGAAAACTATAGTACTATACAATACAAGTGACAGTTCACTGGGCCGCCTTGTCGTGTACTCCTCCGTCGTAAGAGTGGAGTGCTCACTTTCATAAATGTTCTAGTCCCTTTCGCCGACATGTGGGACATCAAGCTACCGGGTCCACGTGCCATACCAAAATACAGTGCAGAGCAGCTGGGGTGAAGCACCCCAGTCATGGCGCCGATGTAGTAATGAGCAATGAGGCGTCAAATCACAAAGCTGCACCTTTCCCGCAGTTTAGTTGGAGGGACGAAGTAATAATCCTAAAAAAGAAGTTGGAGGGATGAAGCAACCATCATTTCACTCGTTGCTGAATCCGCTTCTTCCTCATCTTCTTGAAGTTAATCCCATGTTGCTTCTGTCATTGTTCTACCTCATGTGGGACACGGATCGGCTTGGTAAAGCATTGACACGTGGGACCGCATGTTAGAAAACCGTCAGGCCAACATCCTCCAAAAATAAGAAACCTCCCACGCCATCCGCGTGGCAAAATCACCTCCTTTTACTAATCTTTATTCTATAATTTTTAGATCAATATAATTGAGATTTGTATAGATAGCACACGGGAGCAAAACCAAGTGGTATGGTTAAGGGAATCCACAATGTGTAGCCAAATGTGAAAATGGCTTTTGGCATTGATGGGAACCATTGTGGACTATGCTGCCAAAGCCAAAAAGATGGAACCAAAGCTCCCTGATTGATTGATTGAAGGAATAGAAAAATGCAACGTCTTTCTTCTTTCTCCCATGCTTGAACGCATGTACAGTATAGAACACAGAGTCTACCCCCTGTACCTTCTATCACAAATCACAAAGCAGTGAGGCGTCAAATCACAAAGCACGGATGAAGCAACCATCATTTCACTCTTCGCTGACTCCGCTTCTCCACCATCTTCTTCGAGAAACCACCTCACCGTACTAAACTGGACGGACGATGCTATTGTGTACTAGTAGTACTAGTACATTTACGCGTCCTTTGGTTCAACGGACTTCCTGGATGCAAATAAGGTGGTTGTCTCGGCTTGCAGGCGGCACTTGCGAATGACTTACCGTGGTCTCCCTCAATGGTGTTCTCCGTCGAACGACTTCGCCAAACTACAACGTTCGAGATATCGTCGACGTCACCACAATGGGGAAGGAAGTCAAGTATAGTTACTACCTCCATTTTTTGTACACATGGCCAGTATATCAAAATTACAATTTGCAAAAGGCCACTAACACTAATCGAGGCAATATTGATGGGGCTTGCCTCATACTAGCAACCAAGGACATTAATATACCCTTGCATGCATGCGGAAGTGAGAAGGTTGGTTTGCATGGCGCTGCATTAATCAAGCGATGAGGAATGAGATGGTTAGTGAGGGAGTCTTGGACTAAGGGGTCCTCAGACAGCCGGACTATATCTTTTGGCCGGACTGTTGGGCTATGAAGATACAAGATAGACGACTTCTTCCCGTGTCCAGATGAGACTCTCCTTTGCATAAAAGGCAAGCTTGGCGATTCGGATATGTAGATTCCTTTCTCTATAACCGACTTTGTGTAACCCTAACCCCCTCCGGTATCTATATAAACTGGAGGGTTTAGTCCGTAGGACAACAAGCATAATCTCATAGGCTAGACTTCTAGGGTTTAGCCATTACGATCTTGTGGTAGATCAACTCCTGTAATACGCATAGTCATCAAGATCAATCAAGCAGGAAGTAGGGTATTACCTCCATAGAGAGGGCCCGAACCTGGGTAAACATTGTGTCCCCCGCCTCCTGTTACCATTAGCCTTAGACGCACAGTTCGGGACCCCCTACCCAAGATCCGCCGGTTTTGACACCGACATTGGTGCTTTCATTGAGAGTTTCGCTGCAACGTCGAAGATAGGCTTGATGGCTCTCCTTGTTATCAAAGACAACATCACCTCCGGGGGAGCCCTGGCCTCAGGTCAAACCCTCCGGCTGGGCGGCTTTACCATGGCCGCTCGTTCGGCCGTCAGGCCGACGATGACTTCTCGGGTCATCGAAAATTGCCTCCACGTCAGCTCAAAATACTCCAATCAGATGGATCTGACGGAGTTGTCGTCTTTAAACGAACTCCTGGATCGCATCGCAGCCTTGGGAGTCGCTACAGACTACGATCGGATTGGGCTTAAACCCGATAAGAGAGAAATTGAATCTCCACCGATCACCCATCAGATAGCAGTAGTGGAGGAACAACGCGACGACTCTTCCCCTATGTTGAGGACGAACTATGTTCGGATTTCCAAGCTCATAGAGCAGGATACTCACCCGCGTGAAGACATGCCCCCTACTCCGAACTTAGAATCGGACTGTGGGCCTGGAAAACTGGTTGATATCCCAGAGCCCGAACTGTTAAGCTCGGAAGTTTCTCAAGCTCCGGATCACAGATAGGGTCAGGGTTCGGACTTAAATCCACCCACCCACCCAGATATAAGCGATCTTACTCACATCAGACAACAGTCCCAGGAAACGGCCCATCACTTTTGGGCCAGATTCCTCCTTGTCAAGGACAAGATCAAAGACTGCCGCAATGAAGACGCAATCTCATTATTCTGCAAAAATTGCACGAATGAGGGAATCCTCAATGCAATCAATCGACATCACGTATCACACTTCGCTGACTTGGCAACAATAGTACATAAGTACTGCACAATTGAAAGCGCCTGGAAAACTCAGGCAGCCTCTTGGGAACCACCGGTTTACATTAAACCCCTTGTCCAGACAAAAAGTATACACCCTCATCGGTCGCCCGATCCAATAACAAAAAAATCAAAGCCCATTATGGGGCGTGGAACCGTTCTCGAGGGATGGCTCGATAGGCCATGCAAGATACACACATCGGATATCATACCAACCCACAACCTTAGAGCATGTTGGATACTCCGACAGGTGGCCAAGAGCAGCGAGGATCTCCTCACCAAAAATACCGCAGAGCAACATCCCACGGAATACAACCACCATACAATGCTGACAGTCTTCGAGACTTTCGCCTCAAACAATAGGCGCAAAAGGGCACTCTACGGCCTCGCCGAAGTCCGCTAGGTCGCAGCAATAAACCCCTGGAACGACACGGCCATAACTTTCAATGCCAGTGATGAACCAAAATTTATAACAGTCCGGGCACCTGCCACATTGGTCCTCAATCCAATTGTGGATGACTTTCGGCTTATGAAAGTGCTCATGGATGGCGGCAGCGAACTAAACCTCATTTACGAGGAAACTCTCAACAAAATGGAAATAGACAGGAGCCGCATTGAGCAAAGCAGCACGGCCTTCTGAGGAATTATTCCTAGTCGGGAGGCACGGTGTGCGGGAAAAATCACACTTGATGTGGTATTCGGCACGCCGGAGAACTATCGGTCCGAAGAGATAACCTTTCAAGTGACCCCTTTTAACAGTGGATATCACGCCCTTTTAGGGCGAGATGCATTTGCAAGCTTCCAAGCTATACCCCATTATGGGTACATGAAGCTCAAGATGCCCGGGCCCAATGGAATCATCACTCTTGCCAGTGATCCGGACATAGCACTCCGAGCCGAAAACAAAACCGCCGCCTTGGCCCTCGAGGCATTGTCTTAAGCCCTCGCGGCTGAAGAATTAACCGCATTGCGCTCCATGGTGGATAGGGACGACGTGATACTCGACAAGCGATCCAAATCCACCTTCTTTAAACCAGCAGATGAAATAGTCAAATTCCAAGTCCACGCAACAGACTCCATAGAGACAGCATCCATCGGGACATAGCTTGACCCCGCAGTCGATGCTGCACTGCGGGCGTTCCTACGCGAAAACTGGGACATATTCGCCTGGCACCCTTCTGATATGCCAGTGGATCCCATGCAGGCTGGCCGAACACAGCCTAAACATACTGAAGGGATATAAGTCGGTCAAGCAAATATTACTGCGCTTTTCCGAACCCAAACGACAAGCCATGGGAGAGGAGCTAGCCAAGTTACTCGAGGCCGGATTCACCAGAGATATAAAACACCCGGACTGGCTAGCAAACCTGGTGATGGTACCAAAGAAGGATAAGTCATGGCGCTTATGCATCAATTTTAAAGACCTCAAGAAGGGTTGCCCTAAGGATCCTTTTCCCCTCCCCCGCATTGATCAGATCATCGATGCTACTGCAGGACATGACTCACTGTGTTTCCTCGACGCATACTCCGGATACCATCAAATCAAGATGAAGCAGACCGATCAAGCCGCAACGGCATTTATCACCCCATACGGGCCGCTTCAACACTATGCCTTTTGGGCTCAAAAACGCCGGTGCCACCTATCAACGCATGATTCAAACATGCCTGGAGAAACAAATCGGCAAGACAGTTGAAGCATACATGGATGACGTAGTCCTCAAAACCAGACACGTCAAGTCATTAATAGACGATCTGCGTCTTACATTCGACAACCTCCAAACATATGACATCAAGCTCAATCCGGAAAAATGTATTTTCGTCGTTCCCGCCGGAAAGCTTCTGGGCTTCATCGTTTCCAATAGAGGAATTGAGGCAAACCCAGCTAAAATCCAAGCTTTGTCACAGTTGGCTACACCAACAGACCTTAAACAAGTCCAAAAATTATCCAGATGTGTGGCAGCTCTAAGCCGCTTTATCTCCAGACTAGGAGAAAAGGCATTGCTACTATATCTCCTTCTCCGGCACACCGAACACTTCGAGTGGACGGACGCGACAACGAACGGGTTGGAAGAAATAAAGGCTCTTCTAGCAAGCAACCCAATCCTGGCCACGCCAAACGTCGGTGAACCCATGTTATTATACATATCGACCACACACCAAGTCATGAGAGTGGTGCTCGTCATCGAACGAGAGGAGGACAGACACAAATTCCCGCTTTAGAATCCGGTATACTACGTATCCACTGTCCTCACACCATGCAAATCCCGGTACCCACACTACCAACAAAATCCGGTATCCACTGCCCTCACACCATGCAAATCCCGGTACCCACACCATGCTCATTGTCTCATACCCATCGGGGGCCTTCTGCGCCGTGACCTCCGCCATGACCATTGGATCGGCTTCCACCTCCTCGTAGCTTGGCTCTAGAGAACTCGGGGATTGGCCCGCCGCATAGAGATCTTGGGAATGGAGGACTGTGGCGCCAACCGCCGCCGCGATTTCTGCATGGCGCTCCAGCGTTAGCATCTTGTAGTACGTGATCTTGCGGCGCACAATGGCTTTCCGGCGAACTAGGGGACGCTTGATGTGGGCTAGGGGATCGAAAGGCGGGGGAATGGGCTGGAGAGGAGGTGTGGTTTTGGGGCAGTGGCTGGCGTAGGCCGATCAGCGAAGGTTCTGGTGTGAATAGTGGTTCCGGTGACGACCGGTCAATCGGTTTTGACTGTACATCGCTCTTGTCGCGCTCGCGTTGCACCCCGGCACGCTGGACCCTCCATGTCGCTCAGCGAATGGAACGCGCTTCGTCTTCCATTTTCGCTCACTTGTGGGAACGCAGTTGAGTGCAAACCAACATCCCTCCCCTCCCCCGCCCGCGTCATTTATACTACCACTCACTCTGTTTTATGCGGTGTAATAAAAACAGAGGGAGTATACTACGGATGAGGATCCCCTGACGTGGACGAACCCATTGAGTAACTGACATGCGGGGCCTAGCAAGCATGGGGTCCACCAGTAAGTGATCGAAAGGGAGGGTAAGGCATGGATACCTACGTCAGAGGATCCACTTCCACTACTACTCCCTCCTTCCATTTACTATACAGGGCCTAATGCGTTTATCGAGGCTAATTTTGACCAAATGTTAGAGTAATAATATACGACATGCAACTTACACAAAGCATACGGTCAAATTCGTATGTGAAAGGAGCTTCCAATGGTATAATTTTCACATTATACATCTCATGTACTATTAATCTTGTCAATAGTCAAAGGCGGTTTTGAAAAGCACATTAGAGCATGGTGAATAATATAGCCAGCCAATGGCTATAAGGAACTACCATGTCATCTATAGCCATCATCTAGATGCACTCATACAGTAGTGCGGGCTATAAGGTTGGCTATTTCCCACAAAAAAATATAAGGTTGGCTATTGTATTAGTACTTTTTTCCATCTCCTCTCTATCTATTTCTTCATATTTATTGTATTTAACTAGGAATGCATATATAGCTAGGCTCTTGCATGAGAGTTCACTCCCCTTACTTGTTCACATCTCCCTCCTCCACATAGGCCCTATATAAATGGCAGGAGGGAGTACTATGAGCACTGCATACTCTACTACAGATGTTTTCAGTACTCCACCAGTACTATTGGACAGGGAGCTTAAAAAAGTTACTATTGGACTGGCTATATGTGGCAAAATCCTAGTAGGAAGAGCATGCACGAGAACAAGCACATTCACGTGGTTGAAAACAAATTGGAAACCATCTCCGTCTGCATACAAATCTAGCAGTACGTACGAATCTAACAATATTGATTGGGCGTTGTTGAATGTTGATACTTTTTTCTGTAAGTTTGATCAAAGTAGAGATACTTTGACTACACATAAAACTTATATGTAAACTAGAAAGGATCGAAGGGAGTATATTGTATGTTCAAAAGCGAAACGAACATTGAATACCTTTTATATACGATTTGCAGATGCTATGATCACCGGTTCAAAATTTTGAATCCACCTTAGGTATCACACATGCCCTCACTCGTTCTCTCTCGATTTCATCTCGGGGTCCGGAGATCGATTGAAAGAGGACTAGGGTGGGTACAATACATTTGTTTCGCTTATGAACATACAATATACTCCCTCTGATCCCCACAGACCCCCCCCCCTGCGGGTCATTTCTATCATAGAAACAGACCAAACCTTTATCTCCTTGCACGGCACACAATTGATCTCTCAACATCAATCGATCTCGTCAACATGTGTCGGGGCATGAACCGAATGGGATGTCAAAACTAAGACGGGAAGCGACACGTAGTCGAGGAAAAGTGAAACTTTAAATGAACCGTTTGTTTGTATGCATGTGAGACAAATTACAACATTGGAAATACAAGCATTGTCTAGGCCCACATGCGAATGATACTCGGTGGAATGTTCAAATGAGGCATGCGGGAGGATGGACTCGACCGGAGGGCGGCATGATCGATTGAGAAGAGGGTTAGACAGGAATGAGAAATAAGTAAACGCCACATGCTTATACTTGAACAGCTCAAATAAACAATAAGTTGTCTCATTTGGCCTACATAGTGAAAGGCCTAATGCGCAACATAGAGCACTGACGCTCGAATATGGCCGGGAAAACAGGGAAACCGACATGTGGGTCACACCTGTCGGGACGATGTAGCACAGACTAGTTCAATGGAGGAGCTGGCCCATGACCTCCTCGCCACCGGCAACCGTTCATGTGGGTCGTGGGGGCCAGCAACGTGGCGCAGCTCCAGCACCGCCTCTGGACACGGCGACCGCGATGAGCGACACGCTCATCATCGCTGGACATGGTCGGTTTCACTATGCCGAGGGTGGCGTTAGCGCTATGGCACGACCAGCAGATCAACACCCGGCACGTCGAGGATGCACGGGGCGCCAAAGTGCGCGTGCGCCGCGCCGCATCCGCGGAGTGGTGTAGCGCGGCCAACTGCATCCCCGGGACCCGAGACCATGCCGGGTTGTCTTGCTTTTTCAATGACATGTGGGGATCGCATGTGAGCAAAGGGCATCTCAAACGTTGCCACGACCACAGCTGACTACCCTGGCACACCAAAAACCCTCGTCCCTCGCGCCGTCGCACGGTGCATTCCCAGCCGGTGCCAGCTGCCCGCATTCATGCCGTTCGTTCGTATGTCGTCGTTAAGAGGCTCGGTTCCCGAGGAACCAACTCCAGTGACTTAATGACGCAACCGGACGCTTTGCCTCACCGAAATGTGCTACTTAAAGCGGCAACGCCCAGCTAACCTCCACACCATAGTGCATCGTCCTGCTACCTGCCACTACATCCGCCATGACCGCAAGCGCGAATGCTGTGGGGGAGAGCTTGTCTTCGGGGATGAAGCTCCAAGTCGCCGCCCTAGCTCAAGTCGCCACTCACGACGCAATAGAGGCGTAGCCGGACGCGGACACAACCACACAAGCGGTGGCCACGCTGGCGCCGACGACGGGAGCACCATCAGCCACGCGTCCTACTTGCCGCTGTCCAATGTCCGGCACCATCGAGGTTGGGGACTCCTCCGAGGATGAGTACGTCATGGGAGGCGGTAGGGCATGGCGTGCCAACTGGCCGGTCTGTATCCCGTGTTCTACTCTTCCTCGCCGGAGACCACACCTTCACTTCACGGGTCTTGAACCCTGCCCGCGTACATAGAGATCGCAGATGGAGGTCGTCGGCCGCCGCCGTAGAGTAGGTTTAGGGTCGGGTTTCTTTTAATTTTCTGTCCTATAAAAGTTCGAAATGTAATGAAAATCTGTCGTGTTTGCATTAATCTCGACCGGTGTATATGAACTTTCACAATAATACAGTATATTGTAGGAGTACTAGCAAGATGCCTGTGCGTTGCACGGAACATCAAGATCTTCTGGGAGAAAAGGATGAACGAGGGAAGGCCTTATCTACAAATGTGGAGAGGAGTGCGGGTAAATTGTCATAGTTTCCTTCCTATCCGTTAGATATAGATCGGACTGCCTATATTGCAGGATGACAGGCACACCGTCATCACCAATTCCGCTTTTTATTGAACCAAGACAAAGCTAACATGTGAAGTAAATAAACACATAGGGTCTACATACACAATTTATCTTAGGCACTCCAATAATACGTCCACTACACATTCACGCATTTCACATCTTTCTACATCTACGGGAACCTACGAAAGGGTTAACGTAAATTGCCTCTCTCTCTCCTCCCTGATTTTCATGGTGGTGGGCCCCTCCCTCCCCCCAATCTCGAATCAATAGCTCACACATTTCACATTATGTTAATTACGTAACTGGGATTACGTAGGTGTAGCATTACTCGTCCTAAAAAATCCAACTAAGCCAACCTCCCAACATATCGCGCGGGAAAAGACTCGGCCGCGCCGTTTTAGTCGGGATTACCAGATTACTAGTAGTAGTATTGATGGATCACGCGGAGCACCAAGTGTTTTTTGAGGGGGCGAATCACCTAGTTTAAAAGGAAAAAATGCGGTACACTCACAACACCCCTATCACGGTCGCATTGCACCCGACACACGTTTGGTCCTGCACACGGCTCACGCAAACGGAACGCGCTTCGGCTTGCCTCTTCACTGACACGTGGGACTGCACTTGGAGAAACCGACCATGGGACAAACTCCCCCTGCCCACCGCGCAAAAATCCTCCCCCCCCCAAAACATTCCCCCCAAATCCCAAATTCAACAGCCCTTCGGCCAACTAGCAAATAATATTCCCCAAACC
>NC_041385.1:339202212-339261923 GCF_002162155.2 Triticum dicoccoides
CCCTCCACTCCATTTGCTCCGCCAAAGCTGCCCTCCCCGCCGCGCAGATATGTCGGTGCTGCGCTTCATCAAGGGGATGCACGGCGATCCTCTCGCCCCACAGTACGCTCTCGTAGACTTCCGTACTCTAGCCGCGCCGCCACCGCTGGCGATGTTCTTGTGGAGGCGCATGGCGGTCAGCGCCGCCACCGCTGACGACGTTCTTGTGGAGACGCACGGCGGTAAGCTTCTCCCATGGTACGCGCATTCTAGACTGAGGCCCCGTGCATGTCGATGTAGCACTGAATGCTAGCTGATAGACGTTGTTAATCTCACTGTTTGCCGAAGTAGTTTACAGTCAATATGCTTTGCTTAAGAAGCTTCCTTGCCCTGTTATGCACTCAATCTGCTTAGCTGAGATGGCATGCCAAGGCCGATTAGTTGCTAAAATATCCTGCCATATATTTATTGTGACGTAGATTGCCATGGTCTAGTAGCCAATATGTTAGGTGTAATTGCTCTACACCATTTTATAATCGATCTTTGTTGCTACGATGGCCTTCGATAGTTAAATGGTTGTGTGCTCGGCCTCATTGACTGCTGAAACAACTTGCCATAATTTAGCACTCAAGTTTGTTTGCTGAATTAGCTTTACATATATTTCGTTACTTAGATCTGCTCATCCAAATATCTTGCCATAGATTTAGACATTGACCTAGGTATTTTTTTTTCTGGACTTCATAAAAAAGCATATATGTTTTTCCTGTAATATCTAGTAGAAGAACTAATTTGTATGTCTAACAGATGGACAGGACTTGGATAACTTCTGCTCGAAGATTCTCCGCTGGATATGTCGAGGGGGTTGAAAACTTCATGAACTTTATCAGAGCTGAGTACGGTGGTCCGAAATCAGATGTGCTCTGCCCGTGTAGCAGTCGTATGAATTCAGTTACAAGACCCCAGTCAACTGTGCAAAAATCATATACACTTGTATGGGATGTCGGTCAAATATACTAGGTGGATTCATCATGGTGAAGCTATGAACGTCAATGTTATTGACTACGTGGAAGCAGCAGATCACCATCTCGATCTGTCTGATGCTCAGGTGGAATAGGAGGAGGAGGTGGTGATGGCGGAGCCACTGAGTTTGACCAACATTGAAACAATGCTATGAAATGCTCATGCATTTCATGAACTTTCACCTCCAAAAGAAAAACGGTGGGCCCACATGTTGGAACAATGCAACGTGGCTGTCACCCCAGGAAATAAGCTGTCAATAATCTCAGCTATAGTCACCTTTCTTCAGGTGAAGACATCTGAGTGGATGACCAACAAATCATTCGATACGATGTTGGCTGCTTTCCGCAAATATTTCCCAGATGCGTCTGAGCTGCCACACACCTACAGTAAAACGAAGAATTTCCTTTGTGCAGTTGGAGTTGGATATGATATGATCCATGTTTGTAAGAATAATTGTGTTCTATTCCGGAAGGATTATACCAACTTAAGTGAATGCCCAAAATGTAAATCATCAAGATGGAAAGATGGCGATGCTATGAAGAGGATTCCTCATAATGTTCTGAGACATTTTCCAATTATACCAAGATTGTAGAGGTTGTTTCATGATGCTGAAACAAGAGAGGATGTACTGTGGCATTATAGGAACCAGGAGTACAGAGATCAGAATGTCATGAGCCATCCATCTCATGGTAGTGAGTGAAAAAGCTTCAATCATAAACACAAAAAGTTTGCTGCTGACTCGAGAAACATTAGACTTGGCTTAGCTTCAGATGGATTTAACCAATTTGGCCACCAGAGCGCCACATATAGCATGTGGCCAGTGCTTGTTATCCCTTACAACATGCCTCCAAATGTCTGCACCAAAGAATCAAACTACATGATGGCCTTGCTCATCCCAGGTCCAAAAAGTCCTGGAAAGGATTTTGATTTATTTATGGAGCCTCTTGTGGAGGAACTTCAACAGCTATGGAGGGGTGTTCTCACTCGAGACCTATATAGCAACCCACCAGCTGATTTCTTTCTGCGTGCTGTTTTAATTTGGTGCGTCCATGATTATCCGGCTTTGGGCACTATGTCAGGGCGAACGACACATGGTTACAATGCATGTGTTTGCTGTGACGGGAATTCGCTGTCATACGCAATACTTAGCAAGATTTGTTACATTGGACACCGTCGTTTCCTTGCCAAGGACAAGCCGCATCTTAGAAAATACCGAAGACATGTGTTCAATGCAAAGGATGAAAACCGTGATGCACCAAAGAGGCTCACCGCCGATGAGTTGCAAGTGAAATTAGACAAGGTCAGGCATATTACACCAGGAAACCATCCTGGTAATGGTAGCGGGAAAAGGAAGCGTGGCAGGGTAGAGGAGAGATTATTGTTTACCCGCAGGTCCACTTTGTGGGAATTGGAGTATTGGAAAGATTTGGATCTGCGGCATAATCTTGATGTGATGCACATCGAGAAAAATATATGTGACAGCATTATCGGCACACTTTTCTTAATATTGAAGGCAAGATGAAAGATACCTTAAAATCTAGGATTGATTTGACAAACCTAGGTATCACACAGGATTTGCATGTGCAAGATGAAGGTAAACCACGGGATATGGCACCAACTGTGTACGCCTTGTACAAGGTAAAAAGAAAAGAATGTTGCGAGGTCCTGTCACGTGTGAGATTCCCACGTGGATTTGCTTCCAACCCTGAAAGGAGAGTCAGTGCAGATGGAAACAAGGTACAAGGATTGAAAACTCATGACTGCCACATCCTACTTCAAAGGGTTTTACCTGTTATCCTTAGAGGATTGGGCCGCCTTGACTTATCCAGAGCAGTTGCAGAGTTGGGACAATTCTTCAGGGAACTCTGCAGTAGAAATATTAGGATAGATGCTTTGGAGCATCTTGGAGACAAGATACCAACTATCCTATGCGACCTTGAGAAGATATATCCTCCAGCCTTCTTTGATGTGATGGTGCATTTGGCTGTTCATCTACCTGATGAGGCACTACTTAGAGGTCCAGTACAGTATAGCAGGATGTACCCTATTGAAAAGCAGCTGGGCACTTTCAAGGGCTATGTCATGGACTGAGCTATACTCGACGGTTCCATTGCAGAGGCCTACACTGCTACATAAGCGTTGACATTCTGCTCAAAATACATTGAAACAGCTGATCACCTTAGCAAAGAGATTGGTGAAGACAATATCGGGCTCAATGTTTCTGATTATTCTGTTCGAGTTACAGGGAAGAGTCGACAAGAGGACAAACCTATTGATTTGGAAAAAATGGTTTTGTATGTGTTGAATAACTGTCCTGAGATACTACCTTATATCAAGTAAGTGCTAAGTACTGCAGCTTATACATCGTAACCTACTAAACTCGCAGCACATTCTTATATATTTAGATGTTTGACACGATCACTATGTTGTGCAGCTTCTAGAAAAAGGAGTTACTGCCGCAAAATCCAAGAAACATTGACAAACTGGTTACGGAAGGATTTGCGAAATGGTTCAAGAGCCATGTAAGCTTTTGAATTGCACTGTTAGTTTTTTTTAATATATTGAGTACATAAGATGATCAGCTTGTCTATTTTCTAATCATAGGTTAAGAACATGTGGGAGGATGGGCAGGCAGTTGATGATGCCCTTTACTCACTAGCAATGGGTCCTGATACTCGGGTAAGGCATTATGAATCTTGCGTTGTTGGAGATGTGTGCTACAACATCCTTGCAAGCGACTAAGGCAGAAAGACACAAAACAGTGCCATCATGAGTAGGGATACGTACGACAAAGACACAACTAAAATGTATACTAACATACCAGACATTGTACAGTTGCAGTATATCTCCAGTTTCGAGGATCATTGGTGTGTGGTTCTGTTGTGCTGTCGTTGGTATAACCTGTTTTCCAGGATCACAAAACCCAGAGCTGATGATTATTTCAAATCCATCAATGTCAAGGCGGCGTACTAGACCAATCAGCCTTTTATTTTGGCAAATCAAGCAACACAGATATTTTTCTTTGAAGACACATTTGCATGTAGTGATGATTGGAGAGTATTGCAAAGGTTTGAGCAGAGAAATTCATTTAATGAAGTTGCACAACAAGATGATGCTTACGCTGCTCCTGATGTACAAGATAACACAGATGTTCCTAATATCTTTGAGAACCATCACGTCAATGACGCTAGCGAAAAGATTGCCTGTCGTGCTCTGGACATACAAGAGTTGATCAAGAAGAAGTCAACATTCGAGAACATTGAGGATGAAGAAGAAGATGACACTGTGGGGAATTATGATTCGGACTGATACACATGGCGAAGATGTTGACGCTGCTCCTACGGATGATGATTAGATTGCTTTTGTCGTATTTGCCTGTCAGAAGACGTTTTTTTATCTACTATATGAAATTGTGTTTGCTATGACAACTGAAGCCTGATGAACGTGTTGTTTAGTATTTTGCAGTGAGAACATCACTTGTTATGTATGCTGATATGTGTTTGGTGATTGTATAACGACTAAAACATGATGACGTTGTTGTTTAGTTGTACTCATATTTGGCTGCGAAACTTGAATTTGATGACATAGTTTGCTGTTGGACTGCAATTTGGTCGACGTCTTTGAATGGGAACAAAGCTGACCCGACAGGGCCTCTGCTAATTTATTTATTTATTACCAAAAGGGCCTCTGCTATTTATTTATTTATGAGCAAAAGGGGATACACCCTGATTTCCGTTAATAGAAATCATTAGATGTTCACAACACTACGCCCAGCCTGCTACACAGGTTTCATTCATTACTAGTTTCAGCAAAGTGCTCATGTCATAGCCACTGAATACATCACGAGTGCTACATACACTACAAATAAAGAGACAATCATCCTAGAGAGCACATCAATTTGGCCCATTATCTTCACAAGCTCTTTCATCTCCTCATTGTTGTCAAGGCCGTTCAACAGCTGTTGCTTGGCTATGATCAGAGGAACTACATATTTAACCTTCTGCTCTGCATCTTCCTCTTCTGTCGTTCCTTCAGTTACTTCTCCAACACCCCAACCTGCTGGTATTGGGATTTTTCGGCTAACCAAATAATCAGCGTAGTTGCATTCCCCCACATCAGCAACTTCCCAGAAATACAAATCACACGAATCTTCCCTTTTCTGCATGAATTAAATTGGAAGATCATCAACCAAGCTATTAAAAAAATCAGCAACTGAAAGCAGCAGAACAACACTTAAACATATTATCACCCCATGATTCGGGCATTTGTAGAAGACTCGGCCAGGGTTGAGGATCGTGGTTGAGACGCGACTGATGACTCTGCGTGATTTGCAGCAGTGGCACCACACCAACGGCAACGGGTTGCGATGAGAAATCGGCTGCGGTGCGTGTGCCGGTGGGGGTGTGATGAGACCCACAGGCGATGGTATGGGTGGCGACTTGGCGCATATCTGGTTGTTGCCTGTTGAAGAGCAGATGGACGAGCAGCCAGTGGACATGGTTGCTGCGGCCAGAGCTTCTGATGCTAGGCAGAGTAAGTAGAGAAGAGGAGAAGCGAATGTTGGATATGTCAGTTTCATTACTTGCATAGTAGCGTAGCACCATATATACTCATAGTCTAGGTTTGGATACGAACCAGCTACAGGAGCACGTCTTTTTTTTAAAACTCAGCAACGTCTCTTTACTGGTACACTAGCTTGTTATGTACGCCTTCTCAAGTCTTTGATTTTCTTTCTTTTTTTTCAAGGAAGGAAGGGGGACAAAATTGAGAATTCCTGGGACTGGAACCGAAGACCTCTCGGTTGAAAAACAAGGGTGCAAGTCACTTATGTGGCGAACATTCCCCGGGAGGAGGACGGCAGATGAACGCATTTTCCTCGCAGTTTTAGTTGCGACGCAAGATCGAACGGTCGCAGTTTTGGGAATGTTATCAGGTAAACGAGCCCAGTTTTTCTTTTCTTCCTATATATAAAATAGTATGCTACTTGGTGTCGGCCTAGTCAACAAACGATTGTTCCAACCTTGACCGTTGGATTGACATTCAACGTCTGTCGTGTTTCTTCAGTCACTTCTTCCTCCAGCCGCCAAAGCCAAACCAGCGCCGGCAGGACCGCCTGCTCCCGCCTCCCATGGCTGGCTGTGTTGCCGCGCATGCATCGTGGCCACATCGCACCCTAAAACTCTGCGCATCTTCCCAGGCTCCTGTTCGTTCCTGTCCGAGGCCTCACCATCGTCCTCCGCCTTGGTTCGCTCGCCGCGGCGCCGCCCTCCGGTGTTGTCAACATGGTCAACAACCGAGAGGAATAAGGAGATGACTATACACGGTGAGGCCAGCAGCGCACGCAGTAATTTTGTTTTTTCGAGCCGGAGAAGGGTATCAACTGGGTTGTGCTGGAGATGTGGCCCGTCTAGCCCAGACTTTTATTTCATATGTTTAGCAGATGACCAGCCCAGTTTGTTTTTGTCCTTTCTGAAAATGGCTAGCCAGCTATTTTGTTTTTTGCAGAATAACCAACATAGGCCTACTTGCTTTTCTATGCCCTGCTGGGCCGGAAATCTTTCAAGATGAGGAGGGATGCATTTTGCCCAGAAAATGGGCTATAGGTAATAAGAAATGGGCTATAAGTAATAATAAATGGGCTGTAAAATGAAAAAATACAGCAAACAGGCAATTAGTTCCAAAATACTTTTTTCTTTCGAATTTTGATATTTTAAATTTCATTGTTTTTGTGTGGGTAAAATTTCATTGAATTTAAATTAAGGTATATTTAGTTCTCAAATTAATTTGAATCTGGCTAGAAATTTCGGGTTGTATGCTGTTTGGGACAGATTTGGAGGCTGACTTGTGGGTCTACTAGGTTGACGGGTATGAAAGGCTTTGTCAACTTAGTCCACAAATGATTCTAACAGCAGTGACCGTTGGATGTTAATCCAACGGCCGTGATGCTTCTTCAATATTTGATCTTCTTTCTCCAGCCGCCCAAACCAGCACCGGTGGGACTGCCTGCTCCTGCCTCCCATTGCCGGCTGTGCTGCCACACAGGCCGCACTACCCCGCCCTACTCCATTGCTGGCCAGGCCATTCCTCTACTCACCCACACATCTTGTTATTTTCCGGCGACGGCAGCTGGACCAGCAAACCCTCGTACTCCCCACCGTGTGGGAAACCACTGTCGAGTCTTCCTCGTCTCCGTGTCGTTTCCTTCCTAGGCCTCGCTGTCGTCCACCGCCATGGTGCTCTCGGCGCGGCCTGGTCAACGTGGTCAACGGACGACATCCATCGGACGTGGACGGTACGTGGAGAGGCTGATAGCTTGGTCCACGACCGCACACAAGGAAATGCCTCCTTATTACGCGCAAAATAATGATTCCTCCACCTGACATCTGGGACCCACTGGAAGGGCCTCTATATTTCGTGAAAAAAATGTTCTCCACGGTGACAGGTTGGACACACCAGCTATATCTTTGCATGCAAGGAAGTGCCTCCTTATTACGCACAAAAAATGAATACTCCCCCTGCTAGCTGGGACCCAGCATAGTGGGAGGCTAACTTGTGGGCCTACTAAGTTGACGGGGACGAAGAAATTTTTCAACTTAGTCAATATGAATGATTCTAGCTCCAGTGACCGTACGATGTTCATCCAACGGCCGTAGTGCTTCTTCAACCTCTGGTCTTCTTGCTCGAGCCACCAGCACCGGTCGTGCCGCGTGCTCCTGCCTGTCGTGGCCGGTTGTGATGCCGCTGAGGCCTCACCTCCCCCTACTACTCCCATTGCTGGCCAGGCCATCCCTCTACTCACCCACACCCCCTGTTATTCTGCGGCGATGCTAGCCTCATACCGCAGCCGAACCAGTGAACCCTCGTAATTCTCTCCGCGTGGCCATCCACTGCCGCGTCTTCCCCGGCTCCGCGTCGTCCCCTTCCTAGGCCTCGCCGTCATCACCGCCTTGGTGCTCTCGGCACGGCGTGGTCAATGTGGTCAATGACCGACTTCCATCAGAAGAGTATTGTACGTGGAGAGGCTGACAACTGGGTCCACGACCGCAGCAAGAAAGTGCCTCCTTATTACGCGGAAAATAATGATTACTCCACCTGACAGCAAGGACCCACTGGACGGTCCATCGTATTTCGTGAAAAAATGTTTCCCCCTGATTGATGGGACCTACCAGGTACATCTTCGCACGCAAGGAAGTGCATCCATATTACGTGCAAAAAAAATGATTCGCCCCCTGACTGCTGGGACCCACCAGCTACATCTTCGCACGCAAGGAAGTGCCTGACAGTGGGACCCACCTAGTCGAAGCGTACCTAGCATTGTCATTCTGGTCATGAACGTGTACGTACATACTGGTCGATGTAGAGGCACGCACGTGTCATAGTAGAGGCGCGCACGTGTCGTAGTAGAGGCGCTCACACAGCATGTACACGTACGTATAGCGGCCAGGGTGCAAGATAGAAAATATAGCCACATACGTACATACGGGCGGGGTCTCAAACGCCTACTCGCGCATACGTACGGCCAGGGCTCGTGTACATGGCTGGGTCAGAATGGAGAATCTACGGCGTCATCGTATTCATGGGGAGGCAACAGAATACGTCGTGTTCATCGGGAGGCAACGGAACACGTGCTGTTCATCGGGAGCCAACCGGCTTGGACGGAACAGCCAATGGAAACGAGGCCTAGAGTACCGCAGAATGGAGGAAACGACCTTGTGTTCGACTGGCCACGGTAGAAACGGGATCCTGTTCATCGGGAGGGGTCTGGCGTATCACAAAACGGAGGAAACAAACTTCTGTTGGACCTCCTACGGTCGAAACAGGGTCTTGTTGATCGGGAGGGGTGTGGTGTACTGCAAAACGGATGAAACGGACTTGTGTTGGAGCGCTACGGTCGAAATGGGGGTCATGTTCATTGGGAGGGGTGTGGCGTACCGCAAAACGGGACTCCACGGGATACTGTTCATCTCCACCGTGGACCTCCTCTAGCCTTCACGGGCTACTGTTCATCCACCGTCGACCTGCTCCAGCCTCCACCTGCGACTGTTCATCCACGGGCTCCTGTTCATCCAGGCTCCACCGCGCGCTCCTCCATCAGCTACTGTTCAACCAACCCTCTCCACGGGGTCCTGTTCAACCACCCCTCCACGGGCTACTGTTCATCCAGCCCTCCTCCGGCTACTGTTCAACTAGCTCTCCACCGACTACTGTTCAACCTTACCTCCACGGGGTCTTGTTCATCCATCCCTCCATGTGGTCCTGTTCATCCACGCCCAACCGGCTCGATCGATCGGGGTCCTGTTCATCCAGCGGCAACACCACGGGGTCCTGTTCATCCAACCCCCCCACCGGGAACTGTTCATCCAACACCCCAACAACGCTCACTGTTCATCAAGGGAAGGAGGCAGCAGGTTCGATCGACTTCAATTACCAGTAGTAGCAAACGAAGGAATCGCTCGATCGGGTTCAGTAACGCGTAGCCTGTAGATCAATCGCTTGGGTTCAGTAGGCGAACGCCTCGCTCAGGTTCAGTTAGAGCCCAACGCATCGCACCCACGCGTGTACGTGCACGAGAGAAACGTGCATCGCTCGGCTCCCGACCACCCACCGTAACCGGGAACTCCCCGATATTTTCCTCGTCCTCGCTTCTACGACGGTTTTTCTGTCATGCACTGGCCAAAGAATGTCATGCAGCCGCGTCTCCGGCCCGCCCAGGACGAAAAGCCCATTTTATGTCATGATTTTTTGTCATAGAAGTAGGAGCCCACCACATCTATGATGATACCGGGTTTTGTCACAGTTATCGTCATAGAAGTGTCATAAGTATGACAGAAAAAAATTCCGTTCGGCCCAAAATGTCATGGATGTGTCTTTTATTATAGTGTAAAACACTGTCTCTCTGTTCCTATTACCATCTGTCCGAGATCCACAGCTCGGGACCCCCCTGTCCCAAGGTCTGTCGGTTTTGACACCGGCAAGTAGATAACATTCTTTAGCTTAGACTATAGCTGTTATCAATAATATTGCTAAATTCATGTCTAAGGCATCCGCCACTAGACTTTCCCCTATCACCCACAAACTCATTATTAAAACACAAACAACCTTCATCAATGGTAGGTATATTTTAGATGGTATCCTGATCCTGCATGAGCTGCTACATGACCTTCATGCTAGCGGGTGGGAGGTGGTGGTGCTCATATTGGATTTTGAGAAAGCATATGGTTTTCGCTGGTCCATCCTTAGGGATGTTCTTATGTCTAGAGGCTTTGTTCCCTCTTATGCTCACCTCCTGATGTAGTTGGTTTGCGGTGCACATACCACCATCTCTATCAATGGGGTTGTCAGTCCCTTCATTAAAAATGGTCCTGGTCTTAGGCAGGGCGACCCCATCTCACTAATCCTCTTTAACTTTCTTCTGGCGCCTTGACCAAGATGCTCTTCAGCGTAGCTGATGCTGGACATATCTCCAGCGTTGCTACTAACCTTTTCCCTACCACTGTCACACATTATCAGTATGCTGATAACACGATTATCTCGGTTGGCAAAAATGATCTCGAGCTTGCCAACCTCAAATTCATCCTCTTGTGTCTCAAATCATTTTTGGCCTCAAATTAACCTTAGTAAGAGCGAAGCGTTTGTGTTGGGATGCCCTCACCAAGAGAAGATTTGAATATTTGACCTTCAGAACTACAAGCTTGGTTCATTTCCTACTACTTCCTAGGGGTTCCTTTTTCTCCGTTAAAACTTTTGGCAGCCAAATTTTGACCAATAATGGACCAGCGAACTGCGTTTGGATCCAAATTCTGAAATCTAAATATTTTCGGGACCCATCATCATTTTATTCTAATGCTTGCAATGGCTCGCAATTTTGGAAATCTATAGTCAGGTGCGACATGAATTTTGTGGCCTCCTTAAGTTTGTGGTTTGCTTCGACACGTCGACTCGTTTTTGGCTAGATTTGTGGCATGGGGAGGGCCCCCACTGCCACCTTTTCCTACTCTCTTTTCTTATATTTCTAACTAGTTGTCTCCATTTCGGAGCTAGCTACAAATAATCGAGAGTCGGGGTTGCGCCGGGTCCTGTCCCCTAAGAGTTGGCCAACTAGCAGGAGTTGACTGCCCCTTTGTCGGTGCTCTTGGAGACTCTGAATCAACTCGTTTGACCTCATTCCCACTCGGGCAAGTTCTTTGTTAAATCCCTTTGTCAGCCAAGAGGCTACTTCCTCTGCAAGATCACGCTTTAGTCTGTAGGCAGTGGGTTGGGCTTGGCTGGACAGTTGAGCGTGACGTGGAGTGCTGGAGCACCCGTTCAGGGTGGAACGTTGGGTATACCCTGATGAATGATTCAAGGAAATATGGCGAGCACGGATTCTCCTTAAGATCGAAATCTTTCTTTGGTGGGCCATCGATCAAATTATTAAGAGAAATATCACGACAACTGTTGGCTGATCTCTTTGTGAAGATTCTGAAAACACTCAACACGTCTTGTTTAATTGTGACTTAGCCTTCTTGGGCTGGAGCTGGGTTCAATCATGGTTGAACACCAACTGGAACCCGACTTGTGTTGTTGAGCTTTTAGCAATATCTTTCGAATCATTCGGGCTAGTTTATTCGTGCTTACTGGATGGCAGTTGCAACCTTTGCTTGGTGCTTTTGCATGACTAGGAACAAGTTTACTATTAAACATGGTCGATTCTCTCTTTGAAATGGTTGCCTTATTACATCAGTGGAAGCCTCTCTACAGTCGTGAATGATTATGTCATCGCTTCAATAATTGCCAAGATCTCGTCTGCCATCGCCTTGCGTCCTGCTCGTTCAATGCTGACGCCCCGCGGAGCGTAATATCATTTGGTAGCTTTCAGACTCCATGTTTCTGTTGGCCTGTGTGCCTGTGTGCCTGTCTTGCCATCTAAATTGGTTGTACTTGGCTTAAGTCCGTAAAACTCTATGTCACTGTCATTTGTTGGATGACTTAGTTAGTTTGGCTTTATTTATCCGCGTATTTTATAACAGATCCATTATGTACTGCTTTAGGAAAGCCAGTGAGGTAGCGGTCGGCTATGCTGAAATGTTTGGTTCTGCGCAAGGCTAGTTCCCTATTAAATATTTGAGAATTTCGGTTCATTATCGGTGTCTCACAAACACGGAGTGGAAACATGTAGAGGAACACTTAGAGAAACGGTTGAGCAGTTGGCAAGGCAAGTTACTCTCCATTGGAGGATGACATGTCTTGATAAATTTTGTCCTCATAAATATGGTTCTCTATATGCTTTCCTTTGTCCAACTCCCTAAAGGAGTCTTTCAAAGGTCGGATTATTTCGTAGCCAGATTCTTTTGGTCCTTCACAATCGACTCTATGTACCAGGCATTCATGCAGTCAGAGCTCCCATTGGATAATAACATGAAGATATGAAAGCCCAATATTTCACTAAAAGTTAAAATTTTCATGTGGTGTCGTCGAAGGGGAGTTATGCTAACGAAAGACAACCTCGCCTGTCGCAACTGGCAAGGAAGCAAAACGTGTAGTTTTTGTACTCACGACGAGACAATCAAACACCTCTTTTTCGAGTGCAAGTTTGCGTGTTTTACATGACCAATCATCCAAATAACGTCCAATTTGTATCCGCCCACAAGTATTGCCAACTTTTTGGTCATTGGCTGGACGTTATTTCAAATAGGTTCAGCAAGCTAATAAGGATGGGATCGTGTGCCTTGTTACGGTCGTTGTGGCGATGTAGAGATAATCTGATTTTTAATGGCAAAAACTCTGCTCCTTTGCAGATAATTTTTCGCTGTACACACTGCCTTCGTACGTGATGTATACTACATCGAACGGAGTACCAACCATTATTTAAGGTGGTGTGTATGCGGCTGAAACAGGTGTTCAGGAAGGTTTTCACCCAACATGGATGGCGGCATAATTTCCGGATCGGTCCATCGCCTCCTTAGACATACGCGTAGTGTTGGTCTTATACGACTTTATTGGTGCCAATATATTGGTTTTTTCTTTCTTGTGTCAGACCGTTCGTGATTAGTTGTGTGCATTTTAGTCATGCAGAGGCCGGACATTACCCATTACCCATTGATGCTACATTTTAAATTAATAAAAGCGTTTTTTATAAAAAAAATCCATTATGTACGCAACACCGTTCGACACCACCATTAGCATACGCATGAAGCGCTCCCCATGCGAAAGAAGCACACGTCACAGATTGTAATTGGCTCTCACATCTTGGCAGGGCTCTGATGTTGGCAAATCGGGCTTATGACATTCTTTACAGTGTGCCTTCTCGTTTGCCTATTGCAGTACTATTTTCAGTAAAACGGAAGGAGCTATCGAATTCGAACGGGACGTGTGGTCCAGGTGATAGGCTGGAAAAAATGGGTGTGAATCAGTAGATGCTTGTGCTTTACTGCAGGGAAACATGGATGGAAGCTTCAACGCCAAGGAAGGGACAAATCCCTGGCCCTGGCGCTGGCCCTGGGGGACAAAAGAAACGATACTCTCTACTACCTACAGTTTCCGGAGAAATACTCTAGTGCTCCATTCCGTGGATGGTCTGGCGCAATCAGTGGGTTGTTTCCCCATGGAGGTAGGCGCGGTATCTGCGTCTTTGCTTCAAATGTTGCTTGCCGTTGAAGCGTGATTCATGTACTACTAGTACTACTGTCCAGCAAGTGAAGAACCGTTTGGGAGAGACACAACGAGCGATTGGCTGGGCAATAAACAATTGATGCATGCATGCATGCATGCATGTAGTATGCGCTGGAGTAGTGCTGAGTTGGCTACACTACACTGTTTTTGAAACGAAGCTACACTACATTGTTGAGGTCAGGAGACCCATCTTTTACAACAAGTAGTGAACCCACCCTCCCTTTGGTTGGAAAATAAACTGTAGAAGAGGAGCAAAGACTAGTGGAACAACTTCCAGGAAGAAAGAAAGAAAGAAAGAAAAAAAGAAAGAAAAATGAATTTGTTGTGGCTACGACTATCCAAGCAAGCAGCTAGCTAGGTGCACCTGACGTTCCTCCCTGGCCCTCCGTAGTAGAAGTAGTTCCCCCAGACGGCGTTGACGCCGCCCTGGATGTCGTAGCAGTTGGGGTGGTCGGCGGTGACGTGGAAGGTGGTGAGCGGGATGAGGCTGTTGTCCCAGTCCACCACCTCCAGGTTGCGGAAGTAGGAGGAGCGGCCGAAGCCCTCCCCGGGGAAGTGCCCGCTCCCCATCTGCGTGGCCGTGTGCGACCCCTCGGCGCGCGTGTCCACCACCTCGCCACCGAACTGCACCATGCTCGCGTGCGACGCCAGGTGGCTGAACAAGAAGCTAGGCCAGTAACCCACCAGCTCCCCCGACCCGAACTCCAGCCACCAGTTGCCGTGGTTGGGGTCTTTCCAGATCAGGAGGCTGATGTCGAACTGGCCGCCTTTGTAGCCCGAGGTGGGCGAAATGGCCGCCCCCATGGCGATCCGGCTGTTGGTCTGCACGAACCCTGAGCACAGCAAGTTGTAGCACCCCGTCGTCTGGTACGCGTCCGTCTGCATGCCATGCCATGCAAATTCAAACCCTTTTCTTTTCTTTTATTTCACCAGACGATCGATCCATCCATGGATCGAGGAGAAAGGGCTTACCGTCCAGTAAGTGAAGAACCTGGGCGAGTTGTCCCCATACAGCTGCGGGCTCACCTGTCACACAAAACAGCAAGCAGCTGTTAATTATATGTTGTTGTTGTTGTCCCTGCCACCCGAGACAGAGAGCAGAGACCAGAGAGGAATGGATGATGCTCAAATCGCAAACGTACCTGCCATCCGGCCTCGATGGTGTTGAGATCGTTGCCGAAGGTGCCGCCGATAACCCAGATCTGCGACAGGCTGAACTCCGTCGGCGTGCTCACCTTGGGCGCCCACACGTTGATGCTCGCACGCCCGCCGTAGTACTCGTCGCCGGCAACGTACCCCACCGCGTGCTGCATACACACACACACACACACACCCCATTTCAACAACCATCCATCCATCCGCTGATGAGTTACTAGTGTTACTGTCTTGTTAATGTTACCCCTGCTGCTCTACTGCAGTTAACTACTACTCCCTCCGTCTTAGGACGTTTCCTGACACTACATTAATGTCAAAAGAAAAGAAAAGAAAAAACATACTCAGATCAATTAATATGCACCTAGCGAGAGCCAAAATGCAGACGAAGAAGCGACACTCGGGTCAATGCTCTCTGCGGATGTTAGCTCGGAGGAGTAAAAGCAACAGCAAACAAATCAAATCCAGTCAAATCCATGAGGTTAAAAGCTGTGCGCTGAATCTATGTCCTCGCAGTGCATGGCATCATGCGACCGCTCTGCTCGATATCACGTTTTTACCCAACTTTTTCGGATACTCTGCTTTTTAAGCATCATTTAGCGCAGGGGCAATTTTTTTTTTTGAAACGGACAATTTCATTCAGCAACAAAGACAAGATTTATCCTACATACTACAGGCTACAGTAACTTGAATTCAGGTTGTGCTTACAATGTACTCCCGCCGTAAAGAAATATAAGAGCATTACTTTCTTTACAGAGGGAGTACTAGTACTGTAATGGTATGCTATGACAAGAGTAGACTACGGACCTCGTGGCCGCCGGCGACCGTGTCACGCCGTAATCTGGCCGTGGGCACCCTTCCGAACCTCCTCACGGAGCTGGCGCGGAGGACGTCGGCCTCCGTAATCCTCCTCACCGGGACGGACCCCTCCGGACACGAGACGCCGGACACCGCCCAAAGCTGCACTCCGGCGTCCGCCGTGTCATTGGGGCGGCGGTGGTGTCCACTCGGTCGCACCGGCGGGCCCTACGACAAGACAACCAATCGAACAAGAGCCCAAGACTTGGTTAACTAATCAATCTGCATGCTGGCTTTCCCTTGGCTTTGAAATGGAAATAAATAAATAAAATTAACCATAGCTGCTAACGAGATGGATGCATTACCAGTGGTCTCTGGCCGCGCAGCCTGGGGTGGTCGAACGCCGGCTGCAGGTGCGCCGGCACGCAGTCGATGAGGTCGCCGTCGGGGCTCTGCCATGAACCAACGAGCACCACGGTTAATCTCTCTCGGCCACGACCGAGACCGAATTGCAGCAACACTGGCAGTAGGGCGACCGAGGAGACATGCCTGAATGGTCCGGAGAGACGGCTTGTTGAGCCTTGTGAGGAGCGCCTGGACCCGCCTGTACCTCCTTAGCTCCTCCCCCGGCCGGAACGTCACGTTAGCCGCCGCCGCACAGTTGCCAAGAAGCGCGACATGAAGCAGCAGCAGCAGCAGGACAAGGGCAGCAGCAGTGGGATGTGATGGAGATGGAGATGGAGATGGAGATGGAGAGTAGGGTGCAGCCATCAGTGTGGGATTCTGTGCCTGTGAAGCTTCCTGCACGGCGGCGTCTTGTCGCTGCTGCCGATGCTCCTGTGCGAGGAATACATTGGCTGGCTGCTCGGTGCCTGCCGCTTGTTGTTTGGGTGTTGGGACTAGTACTCGCCACAGAACCTGTCCACTCCAGCCAGTACTGGCAGTGGCAGCTCAGCTCAGAGCTAGCGAGCGCGGCCTCGTTCGCACGCAATCAATCCCTTTTCCCAAAGAAGAAGAAGGAGGAGGAGGAGGAGGAGGAGGAGGAGGAGCACTCGTCCTCCCGCTAAGCAAAGATCTCTCCCTCCAAGGCCCCGCGAGATGGAGCTATATATCCATCATCATTCTTATTCATAGGTGCTTATGGTTATGAAGGAGGGCGGGCCGACAAAGCATGGGGCTTTGCAGCATGAGGCAATTGAGTTGAGAGGGGGAATAATAATAATAATACTCCTACTCCTACTCCTACTGTAGTTTACTTTGGGGTGGGGCCGGGCCGGGGTGTGCTTTTGGTAAAGGGAAGGGGAGGCGCCCTGCCCCAAGTGGACTGGAGTGTCGTGCTGCTGTTGCCTTTGGGCTCTCTGCAATGAGTAGCAGCAGCAGGTCTCGAACCAGGTGCGTAAATTTGCAAGGAAAGGAATGCCATGGCATTGCATGCACTCAACGTATGCACCGCAAAGAAACAACTCATGTCATGTGTTTGGCTTTTAGGTAAAGCAAGCACTACGTGTAGAGAATACCGGATGAGTACGTATGCTAAGGGCAGCAACTACAATGCAGATTATCAAATGCCTGGCCCATTTCAAACGGATCGAGCACAAAAAACGAACGATATTCATCCAAAATGGACTAAATTTATTGGCTTAATTTTGATATATTGCATTCAACACGCGAAATTTAAAACTACCAACTAACCAAATAAAATCTAAAGTAAACCAGGCGAGGTGATCTGGTAGGCATTGCCTCTGAGGTCACTCACACATTCATCGTCATCATCGCCACCGTCGTTGTCGTCGTCCTTTCAATGACAGAAGGCCCGTTACACGTCTCAGCATCCCTGACTGGACTCCGCCTAACCCTGTCCGTCGTTGCCTTGAAGCCATGTCAAACGCTCGGACTTGGCCAACCCCAATCTGAGGACCTGGTCGGTGAGCCGGCGGTGGTGACGACGGGTGGTGGTCTTCCGGTGGTCCTGGACCAATCCAGGGCTCATGCCTCCATGGAGCGGGGTCCAAGGCACCCAGGGCGGTCGTCCATCATCGTTAACGATGCCCGACACGTCACATTGCGCCTCTCTCAGAGCTCAGCCTCGAAGAGTGTCGACGGGTGATCGTCGATATAAGAGCTACAATCCCCGTGCTAGGCCTAACCGGATGGAGCGAGCTTGGGCAGCTATAGTAATGTAGGGTGGAACCCTAATTTGATTATCTTTGCACACTTGGAGGGGAAAAGGGGGAGAACAACAAGAACAACAAGAGTAATCACTCAAACAAACCTAAATCACACATCCACTAGAATAGCATATGTGAGATCCACAAGCATAACATGAACAATCAAAGGAAAATAACACAAAGGTAAGGTTCTTCTCAAATTCAAAGGAGATGAGGTCTTGATGATAGTCTTCTCCAAGAGGAGGTCTTGATATCCACTTGGGTATCTTCTCCTAAGAAATCTTGATCTGCAAGAGGAGGGGTATATGAGCAAAGCTCTCTCTAGATAATCTCATATACTTTGCTAACCTTAGCTAGGAGGACGGGGGGGGGTCTATATATAGTGTGGCACGAGATAAGAGAGGAGAAGAGGGAATACAAGGGCCTTTGGCCGGTTATCACTGGTACAACGGGGTGCTATATAAACGGTTTTTAATCCCTTTCTGCGATGGCGTTCTGAACCGTCACCTAGTGAGTGACTGCGGTAGGGGGGCCCTTCCCACACGACCTGGAAACCATCGGGGATATGCCTTCCTGGCACACACGCTCGGCAAAATAAGGTCGTGTGCGTCCGACGAGCGATCAAATACGGTTATACGTACAATAGTGCTAAAAAATATACAATTATAAAGGCAAAATCGTTTCCGATACATCCCACACAGTCAGTCCCCTCTAAACGTTTCTGTTCATATATACATCTCACATAGTCGCTCCAAGGAAAACGTTTCCGTTCGCGGGTGCATCACACACAATTTTCCCCGTTAAGTCGTTTGTGATAGCATTGCCATTGCACAAGATATTAACAATTTTATCGTTTGCGTTATTGAATGCATCGCACATGGTGCGTAGAAGAAAATGTGTGGCATAGGCTGTCCATCACACACAGTTTTTATGTGGTAAACGTTTGCGCAAGGTGGCCTAACACAAACAGTTTTCAAGAGAATGTCATGTGTGATTGTTCATTGATTCAACATGGTTTATTCCTAGAAACTGTGTCCGTTGCCTGAGGTCATCGCCCACGGTATTTTCTCAATTACCGTTTGGAATAGGAAAACCCAATTAGCGGACTATTTGCCCTAGTATTAATAATCCATTTATTAATCTAATTGACATTCATATTAAGCACATAATATATTTCATTTCCATATTAAGGAAGCAGGATTTCATAATTGAAATACATCAGAGTACAACATGATATAGCTTCAACCTAGCTACCCCATTACACAACTGCACCAGCACCAACTTTCACATGCAACATCTAGAATCTTTCGAAATTAGCATCATAGACGACACATAGACAGATGTATCTCATCTGGAAAACTGCTGAAGCGGAAGGCAAATATTGAGCCTTTATTCATGTTGAAGGTCTTTGCAACTTCAGGGCCAGTGCGTGTGGATGATTGACCGTCCATCCTTCGTCCTCTTTAGGAACACTTCAATATTGAACTGTGGGTGTTGTATGAAAACCTTTCTCACCTCCTGACCATAGAGGTGGTTTGAGAGGTAATCATCAGTGAACTGCTTTGGAAAGGCCCGAAAATAAGGATGTGCATAAATATCTTCTCTATATTGGAAATGGAGCAAAGGAATAAAAAAGGCAAGGTATAATAGTTAGTACCATCTTGTAGTGAACTGATGTCTTCTTCATTGTGCATACAAAAATCTTGTTGTTTTTTGTCGCTAATTTCTTTATCCTAACAATCTTTCTGAGTTGCTTGACTTGATTGATACAACTCATTTCCCCACATGCAAAAAAGGCCGAACAGTGGGTCAAAACCTCTGGCGGCAAGACCTACATGTGCAAGACCAAATTGTTAAAAACCTACATATTAGAATGGTTCCTGCAGTTGGACAATAATGTGCTATTAGACAACGGACCATGCACGTGCTAACCTCGATTGTAAACCTCAGTGCTTCCCATTGTTTCCCTGCAACACATATAAGGTAGTTAGTCAGCAAGTTAAGTAACGGTTCGCATGCTATCAGTAAAATATGTTGATGAAAATTATCACATTGCAGATTCATCAGATTAATTTAAGCCACATGGAAAAACCCATTTATTCAAACCAAGCATGATTCAGAACTAGGAAATATAGTACTTGTATATGTTTCTCATGTATTAAGTCCAGCCAAATTTGATTTATTCCTCACATGCACAACAATACAAAACTACCCACGAGAATTGGACATCGCATTGCCGAATTGAACCAACCAGTTAACTAAACACCACAACAAATGAAGCAAACATTAATTGAGCACCACATTGCACAATATAACATACTCCTAATAGAAGATCAGATAGTTAACCAAACCAAGCATGTTTAACAACTTGGAAATATAGCAATCGTATTTGTTTCTCATGTATTTAATACAGCCAAATTCAATTTATTCCTCACATGGTATAAAATAACAGAATGCACCCACAGAAATTGAACATCGCATTGCAGAAGTGAACCAAACAGTTAACTAAACACTACATCAAATGAACCAAACGTTAACTGAGCACCATATTGCACAATGGTATCTGCTGTAAGTATCTCAAATAACTGTATAGGGTGGAAGACGGGTTCTCAAAAAGGATGGAGGGCTCTCACGACGGCGACGACATCCCGACCCCGCCCGCGGTGCTGGTTCCCCCCGCTGCCCCCGCCGGCCCTCTCGCCTCCCTGGCCTCCGTGCCCCCCTCCCCGCTGCCGGTGCCGGCTGCGTCTGCCGCCCCGCCGCCTCCCTCGCCCGCCCCCGAGCCTGCTCCCCGCGTTAGGTGTGCGGACCTCATTGAAGAGGCGCCGTTCCCTTCCCCCGCGGGGCGTCCCTCCCCTCCTCCCGTTGCTCCCTGTCGCACCGCCCAGCCCGGCCGGGCCGGTGGCTCAGCCCCCCAGGCGCGGGGTTCTGCCGCCGGCTTGCAGCAGGTGCGATCGCTGACGCTGCCTTCGAGCTCGACTCGGGCCGCTGGGACGCAAGGCGGGAACTTGAGGTGTGGGGATGCCCAACGCCGGCGCGTCCGCTCGTGGGGCGTGGCAGGCCGCTCCGACAGCGGGTCCGCCCGCTCGTCGTGGCGCCGCCCGCTGGCGGCTCGGCCGGTGACTACTCCGGCGTCGCCGCCGTCGCGCCCAGCCCTGGCCCTCCTGGCTCCGGTGGTCCGCTCCTCCCCCTTTCGCCCATTTATTGCCTCCTTCGGGTCCTCTTCGCTCCGCGTCCGGGTTTCCATTCCCCTGCGCCGCCCCGCGCTGCCCCTCGTCGGCGGCGTGTCGGTAGCGCCGGTGGCGGCGGCTCCGCCTGCCGATAGTGGGGAAACCCTACACCTCGCTCCTCCTCACCGCCCGCGGGACCTCGCTTCGGACGCCCGAGGCATTCTGGGCCGCGGTCCAACCCAGCAGCCGCTCGCGCTGTCTGGGCCAGCTTCGCCCTGGCTGGGCCGGGCCGCGTTGGCTGGTCCCCCCGGTGCCCTAGGCCCGTGCCGATGGCTGGCTCGATTAGGCTCCCTCGTGGATGCACTGTCACCACGTCTCTCCCCCACCCCCCTCCGCCCGCCGCCACGCCCGTCTCTCTTGCCCATCTGCGCGACCCACCCCTTCCACCCTCCTCCCCACCGTCCCCTGCTGTGCGCTCGCCCCGCCTCCCCTCCCTCCGCTGTGGCCTGACATGCTCGAGTGGGTCAACGGTGAGCCGCGGCAGAAGCGGCATTCGGAGGATCACCGCGAGCCCTCCCGTCCTTCTCCTAACGCGCTGCGCCGAGAGGAGGAGCTTCGCCGCGAGCTGCGGGAACTCCGCGATGGTCGTCGCGATGACCTACGCTCTTCGGCCCGTCGGGACACCCGGGGCAGATCCCGCTCCCTCGCCTGACGGTTTCGGGCGATTGGCGCCCCAGCCGCCGCTCGCCGTCCCCTGTCCCTCGGCGCAGCCGAAGCCCGTCCCCGCCTCGCTCGTCGGCCCGCTCCCATGCTCAGCCATCCGCCCCCGCTCCGCGGAAGTATGTCCCGCCCCACGCCGCCGCACCTTTGGTGCCGACTTCCACGGCCACCCCGGGCGCCGGCCCGTCCCGCGGCCTCCAAGGTCCGGCCAAGAAGAAGAAGCGCCGTGGTCAGGGGCGGGGCGCCAAAGCTCCGCTTCCCCCGGTGGCCCCGGGTTCCTCTTCAGCCCCGAGTCCGGTCTCCAACATGCCTCGCCCCCCGTGCTTCAATTGCGGGGTGGCGGGTCAATCGCAAGTCAGCTGCGTCAACCCCCAGTGCTGCTACATATGCAAGGACCCTGTCCATCCCGCTCTGCTATGTCCTGATTGCCCTGTGACGTCGGAGCTCATGATGTACGGCAACGGGATCGAGGGGCTGGGCTTCTTCCACCTCGAGGTCCCTGATCTCCCCCCGCCCACCACCTCCCTTCTGGCGGTCGTCACTGTGGTCGACGGGGTGGCATCTCCAGAGATGATTGAGGCTGAGCTCAACCACCTCTACCGTCGCCAGTGGGACTGGGTGGTCACCCCTACTGCCGGTCACATCTTCACCGTCCTTCTCCTAACGCGCTGCACCGAGAGGAGGAGCTTCGCCGCGAGCTGCGGGAACTCCGCGATGGTCGTCGCGATGACCTGCGCTCTTCGGCCCGTCGGGACACCCGAGGCAGATCCCGCTCCCTCGCCTGACGGTTTCGGGCGATTGGCGCCCCAGCCGCCGCTCGCCGTCCCCTGTCCCTCGGCGCAGCCGAAGCCCGTCCCCGCCTCGCTCGTCGGCCCGCTCCCATGCTCAGCCATCCGCCCCCGCTCCGCGGAAGTATGTCCCGCCCCACGCCGCCGCACCTTTGGTGCCGACTTCCACGGCCACCCCGGGCGCCGGCCCGTCCCGCGGCCTCCAAGGTCCGGCCAAGAAGAAGAAGCGCCGTGGTCAGGGGCGGGGCGCCAAAGCTCTGCTTCCCCCGGTGGCCCCGGGTTCCTCTTCAGCCCCGAGTCCGGTCTCCAACATGCCTCGCCCCCCGTGCTTCAATTGCGGGGTGGCGGGTCAAACGCAAGTCAGCTGCGTCAACCCCCAGTGCTGCTACATATGCAAGGACCCTGGCCATCCCGCTCTGCTATGTCCTGATTGCCCTGTGACGTTGGAGCTCATGATGTACGGCAACGGGATCGAGGGGCTGGGCTTCTTCCACCTCGAGGTCCCTGATCTCCCCCCGCCCACCACCTCCCTTCTGGCGGTTGTCACTGTGGTCGATGGGGTGGCATCTCCAGAGATGATTGAGGCTGAGCTCAACCACCTCTACCGTCGCCAGTGGGACTGGGTGGTCACCCCTACTGCCGGTCACATCTTCACCGTGGTCTTCCCCTACTCCGTCAGCTATGGCTACGCCACTAATAGTGGTCGGATCACCCTTGCCCTCAACCAGCTCATCGTGGACATCACCGAGCCGGTTCTCGACGCCCCGGCGGTGGCTGTTCTGGATACCGGCTGGATCCTTGTGGGTTGTCTCCCCGACATCCGCCAGATGTCTAGGATTCTGGGCAAGGTGGCGGCGGTTGACGAGTTCTCCCTCCTCAAGGAGGAGGAGGTCCGGGTCAAGGTCAAGTGCTTAGACTCCTCCAAGATCCATGTCACCATCCGTGTGTTCTTAAATGACCAGGGCTTCGACCTCCGCATCGCCCCCGAGCCTCCCAACCACGTCGGTCGCCCGCGCTCCACCGACGTTGGCCCACCCAGCGGCAACCCGAGGACTGGTGGGGACTACCATGGTCGCCACCGCCCCCGCTCCCACCGGTCGGAGGACGAGGGGGATTTGACGACTCACACTCCCATTTGCAGTCTGGTTCTCCTTCGCCTCCGGCTGCTGTTGGGCATGGGCGCCAGGTCATGCCAGGCCTCCTAATCAAGGCCCCCCTCGGTCCGGTGGCTGAGTCCCCCGCCGCCAGCGATGCCTCCAGCATGGGCTTGGTCGTCTGCCTCGCTGTCGGTGTCAAAACTGGCGGATCTCGGGTAGGGGGTCCCGAACTGTGCGTCTAAGGCTAATGGTTATACGAGGCGGGGACACGATGTTTACCCAGGTTCGGGCCCTCTCTATGGAGGTAATACCCTACTTCCGGCTTGATTGATCTTGATGATATGAGTATTACAAGAGTTGATCTACCATGATATCGTAGAGGCTAAATCCTAGAAGCTAGCCCATGATTAAGATTGGTCCTGTCCTACGGACTAAACCCTCCGGCTTATATAGGCACTGGAGGGGGCTAGGGTTACATAGAGTCGGTTACAGAGAAAGAAATCTACATATCCGAATTGCCAAGCTTGCCTTCCACGCAAAGAAGAGTCCCACCCGGACACGGGACGAAGTCTTCAATCTTGTATCTTCATAGTCCAACAGTCCGCACAAGTACATAGTCCTGCTGTCCGAGGACCCCCTAATCTAGGACTCCCTCAGTAGCCCCTGAACCAGGCTTCAATGACGATGAGTCCGCGTGCAGATTGTCTCCGGCATTGCAAGGCAGGTTCTTCTCGAAATCCCTGAGTACCTGTTGTAACGAGCAGTGTCCGGCTTCCCATTAACGTTGCACTCTCGGCTTCTGTACCCTAATAATGGCAGTCTCCACGTGTCGAGCGAATGCGAGAAGTCGGGGCATTTTTACATTTGCCACCCTATCCATGTAAGTAAAATGTCTATTAAAGAGATGGGGATCCTCAGATCCAAATCATACCATCTTCCCTAAGAGAGGAATCATCAGACCGCGCCCGAAAAAACCATCCCATCATGGCCAGCCCCCACAGCTCCTCCTCTCGCTCCCACAGCGCCAAGTCAGGTGATTGGGTGAGGTGTACTGTCATCCATGACCGATTGGTGGAGTTGCAGACCCAGGGGTTTTCTCTCCTGCCTAAATGGTCCCCGTCCGAGCCGGATTAGCCACTTACGATGGCAGGGAGCAAGCAGAGAGTTTCCCCAACCCATCCGGGGGAGCGAGTATGCCTTGTCCCTTACTTGTTGAGTGTCCTTGGATTTCCAATCCATCCGTTCCTCCGCGGGCTCCTGGAGTACTACGGCCTCCAGCTGCATAACTTCACTCCCGCCTCCATACTGCACATCGCAGGCTATATCGCCCTTTGTGAGCTATTTCTGGGCTGTGAAGCTCATTTCGAGCTATGGAAGAGGCTATTTTGCCTCGTCCCCTGCACTCAGGGGGGATCAATATATCAAGTGGGCGGAGCCAAAATATGGCGCATCGTCGGAACCGGATATCTGTCCGGCACTCCGAAGACTGGCCTTCGGAGTGGTTTTAAATGGAGGACGTCCCCCTTCCGGATCCTATACGGATGGGCCTTCTTGAGTTTACCAATGCCCCACTGAAGAAACGCCGCAGCTGGCGCCCCCGAAGCCCCCAGGAGGAAGATAGCAGGGAGGTCCTTTATCTGATGGGCAGGATAAAAACACTGGCCAAATCTGGATTGACAATAATGAAGGTCATGCCAATCTGCATAATGCGGGGGGTGCAGCAACTCCAGTATCGGGGGAAACCCATGTGGCACTTCAATGGAGAAGACGATGCCATCCGCTGCGGTCGTAAAGGTCAGGACTCTGCCACCGCTCTGGATAAAATGTTGTACGATTTGTATAAAGGGGAAGAAGAGGAGTTTATCCGCATTAAGCCACGGGATGGATTTTCCATGTAGAACACCCCAAGCTGGGTGAGCTGCTATCCTTCACTCAACTCCATTCATTCCCGCATCATTGCATCACAAATATTTACCTTGCTAATTCATATCAGGAACTGCGAAAACTATGAGGGAGGTCCACAGCTCGTCTCCACAGCCAAGACCGGGCCCTCGACCCTAGACTTGAAGAAGATCCGGACGTATTTGTGGAGCTCGTCGACATGATGTTTTACCAGGCAAGCTGTGACGGCGCCTTGGTGGCCATCATTGCCGATTATCCTGGCCTCCTCCCTGCATCACATGTAAATAAAACCGGAGTCCTGACTTTCGAGAAGAATCCCTTCTTTACACCTTACCCATCGCGCACGTCTTGCGCTTTATAGGGAAGGCCATCAGGGCGCCGCGCCGAACCCGCGACGACTTGCCAACAGGGGGCACCCAAGCCGGGCAGGCTTAAAAGGAAGGCGGTCAGGACCGAGACACCGTTGTAGAGGTATGATTTAAAACCTGCTCCATGATTATCGTCTTTAAAATATAACAACGTCCCTTGTCCCCTGTCAGAAAGAGTGCTCGCCGGACTGTGACCGGAGATCCTGCCGGCCATGCCTCCACCAGCCAGACTCAAGAACCGGACTCGAGGGCAGAGGCTAACATGGGGACGACGCCGGACGGTCCTCCTACAGAGGATGCAGATAGAATATCTGCTACAAACTCCAAAGTGGAGAGCGCCATGAATCACAGGCGTCGATGGGCCGTACTCTGCAATCCTAATTTCTCCGAAGAGGCGTTCAATGCCTTCAACTCGGGAGATGCGTACATCTGAGCTGCTCAAGGTGGGCTTGCTAGAGCCACAGACCAGTATTTGAAGGATATACGGGTAAGAAAAATATGATAAATATGTATATCAGTAGCTCCTGAGACTTGAAACAGTAGGCACAACTGATTTAAGGATCATTGTATGCATAGGTTCTTACGGAGAAGAATACTCATTTGTCTCAAGAGCTGGAAGAATGCAAAGCCCAGCTACGGGCCGCAGTTGCCGGAATAGAGGAGTCCAAGAAGGCCTCATCTAGTAATACTTGTCATGATCTTAAAGAATGTAATGACATGAACCAGTTAGTATTCGGCATGCTCGCAAATCTAACAATAGATTCTGCACACAATCCCGGAGTGAATCCGGAGATCGTACCAGGGGATGAGCAACATGCTCAACGATAGCTAGAGGCTAGCGAGCATGTGCTTACACGGGTTATTCGAGAGAGAAAAATGATCTCCAGGATGCCAATACCCGGCTGGGCGTTGAACTGGGAGATGTTCGGGCCCAGCTTGCAGACTCCGTGAAGGAGAATAAGAAGCTTCAATGCTGCATTTTTAGTATGTGCTCAAACGAACCTTTATATAGTTCGGCGAAGAAATGGGCTAACAGAGTTTATATCTGTAGGTATGCTGACCGGTCGCCCCGAAGAGGAGATGCCCGGATCCATAGGCGATCTTTTGCAAGAGCTTTCACAACTGCACGAACAAGCTCGACAGGTGATGCAGGGTATTGCCCAGGTCTTGGGGCCATCCGCCTCCCTGCCTGGAGGCATGGGGGATCTTGTAGAGATGCTCAAGGGAGCGCGGCGGCGCTTCTGATTATGGAAGATATCAGCCTGCCAACAAGGTGCTAGGGAAGCCTGGGCTATGGTGAAAACGCGGTACACCAAGGTTGACCCAAATCACATGGCCGAGGTCGGACCTGTAGGGTCAGATGGGAAAGAGATCCCCATTAGTCTGGTATATGACCAGGTAGGATTAGCCGCAAAGTATTCCCAAAAGGATTTTAGGCTAGACAACCTGTTGGATGGTATAGAAGAAGAATTTGGTCAATTTAAGTGATTGTGTACTTCAGATGACATATTTTGTCCCTAGCCGGATTGTAAATCATTTGTCATGGCGGACCTTTTCGCTTCAACCTCCGGACCCGACAGTCCGGAGTCTATCCGAATACCCTCTCAGTTATGTAAAACCGGGGTATGCGTGGAAACCAGGCGTAGGGGTCATAAGTGCTTGAACAGACAAGTACCCAACTAGTTATGTTATATTACATGGATAGTAAGAAACATCTTCCAGGGAGAATAGTTTCATTAAGGGTTCCTTTCCCTAGGCACACATGCATTAATGTGCATGTCCGAACTGCGAAAAGAGACGCAGGATATAAACATGTGGGGGCTTATATTGTAATAAGCGAGAAACATCTTTTTTTTGCCGACCGAATATTACCTTAAGAACGCTAGCTTTCGGCTTCACCCAGTCTGAGGTACACATCCGGCTGACCCGACAGTAACAATTGCAGAGGTGCTCCCCTTATGCCCTAGCCGAACTAACGGGAACGTAGGGCATAAACATAGGAGCCAAGCGACCCAGCTTGGCCAAAACTTAAGTCATATCGATGCATATAATGGCGAAGAAAAGGTACATATGGAAAAGTGACACATATGTAGTGGGCATGAAGCCCGGAAGATAATTATATTAAGCTTCTGTATAAGAAGCTCCCAGGTATATTGAGTGCGCATAGTGCGGCAAGAGTGTTTACTCGAGGCACACTTGAAGCTTTTAAGGCTAGATATAAAAAAAGAAAGAAAGAAAGAGAGAAAGAGGATATAACTTTAAAAAAGAAAGGCGGAGGTAGGGAGACGAACATAGAGTTCGGCACTAGGCGTAGAATCTTCGGAGTCTGGCCGCGTTCCATGGGTTCGGCTCGAGTCGATTATTTGATGCATCACGCAGACGGTACGCTCCTCCGGTGAGAACTTTATCAATGATGAAGGGGCCCTCCCACTTGGGCTTGAGCTTGTCCTTTTTCTTCTCTGGTAGGCGTAGAACGAGTTCGCCAACGTTATAAGTTTTGGCCCATACTTCTCTGCTTTGATACCTTCGAGCTTGTTGCTGATAGAATGCGGGACAGGCTTTTGCGACGTCGCGCTCCTCCTCTAGGGCATCTAAACTATCCTGCCGATCCAGATCCACTTCTCTCTCTTCGTGCATGTGCACTCGAGGTGAGTCATGAATGATATCGCAGGGCAATACCGCCTCTGCGCCGTACACCATAAAAATGGTTTGTATCCGGTAGTGCAATTCGGCGTGATCCGCATCCCCCATAGTACGGAGTCAAGCTCCTCGAGCCAGTGCGTATCTGATTCCTTCAAGGATCGCACTAGTCTGGGTTTGATGCCGCTCATAATAAGACCATTTGCTCGTTTGACTTGACCGTTTGTTTGGGGGTGATAGACGGAGGCGTAATCGAGCTTAATGCCCATGTTGCCGCACCAAGTTTTCACCTCGTCGACTATGAAGTTTCAGCCATTATCGGTGATGATGCCGTGGGGGACACCGTAACGGTGTACAACTCCTGATATGAAGTCTATCACTGGTCCGGATTTGGCCGTTTTAACAGGTTTGGCTTCTATCCATTTGGTGAATTTATCTACCATGACCAACACGTATTTTTTCTTATGGCTTCCTCCTTTAAGGGGTCCAACCATATCGAGCCCCCATACCGCAAAGGGCCACGTTATGGGGATTGTCTGGAGAGCGGTAGGTGGCATGTGGCTTGGATTTGCAAAAAGCTGGCAACCGACGCAGTGTTGGATGAGGTCCTGTGTGTCTGCTCGGGCTGTCGGCCAGTAGAAACATGTACGGAAGGCCTTGCTTACAAGGGCCCGAGCTGCGGCGTGGTGACCGCCGAGTCCAGCATGAATTTCGGCCAAGAGGTGCCGCCCCTCCTCTTCGGAGATGCACCTTTGGAGCACTCCGGTAGGATTTTCTTATAAAGCTCTCCCTCGTGGACCTTGTAGGCTTTAGAGCACCGCACAATGCAACGTGCCTCGTTTTGTTCCTCGGGGAGTTCTTGCATATTTAGGTAGGCTAAGAAGGGTTCTGTCCACGGGGCGATGACAGCCATGATCATGTGGGACGAAGGTGTTATTTTGGTGGCGGAGTCTCTGATTATGTCAGAGTGTTAGGGATCTGGGGTTGTGGTTGGATCCGTACTAGTATTGCTGGACTCCCCTTTCCACACCATTGGATGGCTTGAACAACCTTTCCAAGAAGATATTAGGTGGGACGGGGTCGCGCTTAGCGCCGATGCGGGCGAGGATATGCGCCGCTTGATTGTTTTCTCGGACCACATAACGGAATTCGAGCCCCTCGAACCGAGCTGGCATCTTGAGGACGACATTGCGGTAAGCCGCTATTTTTGGGTCCTTGGCGTCAAAGTCTCCATTTATTTGAGATATCGTGAGGTTCAAATCCCCACGCACTTCTAGGCATTGAATGCCCATGGAGACTGCCATCCGAAGACCATGCAACAAAGCCTCGTATTCGGCTGCATTGTTGGAGTCTGTATATAATATTTGGAGTACGTATTAGACTGTATCTCCCGTGGGGGATGTCAGGACAACGCCCGCTCCCAGACCAGCCAGCATCTTAGAGCCGTCAAAGTGCATGATCCAATTGGAGTACGTGCCGTACTCTTTAGGGAGTTTGGCTTCCGTCCATTTGGTGACAAAGTCGGCCAGTACTTGTGACTTATTGGCTCAGCATGGTTTGTATATGATATCAAACGGGAGGATCCCGATAGTCCACTTAGCAATCTGGCCCGTGGCATCACAATTATTTTATATCATTGAGTGGTACTTCGGAGGCCACCGTGAAAGTAGTGTCATAGTTTCCGGCACGCCATGAAGACCGCGTATGGTATCTTTTGATAATGTGGGTACCATGACTTGCATGGTGTGAGGACAGTGGATACATAGTATATCGGCTTTTGAAGCGGGAACTTATGTTCGTCCTCCTCTCATTCGATGACGAGCACTGCACTTACGACTTGGTGCATTGCAGCTATATATAACAGCATGGGCTCGCTGATGTTTGGTGCGGCCAGGATTGGATTGCTGTCCAAGAGGGCCTTTATTTCTTCCAGCCCGGCCGTAGCCGCGTCCATCCACTCAAAGTGTTCGGTGCATCGAAGAAGGCGATATAGGGGTAGTGCCTTTTCTCCCAATCGGGAGATAAAGCGGCTTAAGGCAGCTACGCATCCAGTTAACTTCTGGATTTTCTTGAGGTCTGTTGGGGTAGATAACTATGACAGAGCTTGGATTTTAGCTGGATTTGCTTCAATTCCTCTGTTGGAAACGACGAAGCCCAAGAGCTTTTCGGCAGGAACGCCGAAAACACTTTTTTCTGGATTGAGCTTGATGTCATATGTTCGGAGGTTGTCGAACGTAAGCCTCGGGTTGTCTATTAAAGACTAGACGTGTCTGGTTTTGATGACCACGTCATCTACGTATGCCTCAACTGTTTTGCCGATTTGTGTTTCCAAGCATGTCTGAATCATGCGTTGATAGGTTGCACCGGCATTTTTGACCCCGAAAGGCATGGTGTTAAAACAGAAGGGACCATATGGAGTGATGAATGCCGTTGCGGCTTGATCGGACTCCGCCATCTTGATTTGATGGTATCCGGAGTATGCGTCGAGGAAGCACAATGAGTCGTGTCCTGTGGTAGCGTCGATGATTTGATCGATGCGGGGGAGAGGGAAGGGATCCTTGGGGCAAGCCTTATTGAGGTCTTTGAAATCGACACATAGGCGCCAGGATTTGTCCTTCTTTGGTACCATCACCTGGTTTGCTAGCCATTCCGGGTGTTTTATTTCTCTGATGAATCCGGCTTCGAGTAACTTGGCTAGATCCTCTCCCATGGCTTGTCGTTTAGTTTCTAAAAATCGCCGAAGAGTCTGCTTGACCAGCTTGTATCCCTTCAGTATGTTTAGGCTGTGCTCGACCAGCCTGCGTGGGATATCTGGAATGTCTGAAGGGTGCTAGGCGAAGACGTCCCAATTCTCGCGCAAGAACGCCTGTAGTGCGACATCTATTGTGGGGTTCAGCTGTGCCCCGATGGATGCTGTTTTTGTAGAGTCCATTGGGTGGACTTGGAATTTGATTATTTCATCCGCTGGTTTGAAAGAGGTGGACTTGGATCGTTTGTCGAGTATCACATCGTCCTTGTCCACTGTGGAGTGTAGTGTAGTCAGTTCTTCGGCCGCGAGGGCTTCAGACAATGCCTCAAGGGCTAGGGCGGCGGTTTTGTTTTCGGCGCGCAATGCTACGTCCGGATCACTAACTAGAGTGATAATTCCATTGGGCCCGGGCATCTTGAGCTTCATGTACCCGTAATGGGGTATAGCTTGGAAGCTCGTGAATGCATCCCGTCCTAAAAGGGCGTGGTATCCGCTACTGAAAGGGGCCACTTGCAATGTGATTTCTTCGGACCTGTAATTCTCCGGCGTGCCGAATACCACATCTAGTGTGATTTTTCCCGCACATCATGCCTCCCGACTAGGGATAATTCCTCTAAAGGTTGTGCTACTTTGCTCAATGCGGCTCTTGTCTATTTCCATTTTGTTGAGAGTTTCCTCGTAGATGAGGTTTAATCCGCTGCCACCGTCCATGATTACTTTAGTAAGCCTGAAGCCGTCCACAATTGGACTAAGGACCAAAGCAGCTAGTGCTCAGACTGTTCAGGTTTGAGGTTCGTCACTGGCATTGAAAGTTATGGCCATGTCGTTCCATGGATTTATTGCTGCAACATGGCCGACTTCGGCGAAGCTGCGGAGTGCTCTCTTGCACCTGTTATTTGAGGCAAAAGTCTCAAAGACTGTCAATACCGTATTGTTGTTTTCTACGGGATGATGCTCTGCGGTATCGTTAATGAGGATATCCTCGCCGCTCTTGGCCACCTGCCGAAGTATCCAACATGCTCTAAGGCTGTGTGTTGGTATGGTATCCAGTGTGGTATGAATTTTGCATGGCCTATTGAGCCATCCCTCCAATACGGTTCCACACCCTGTAGTGGGCTTTGGTTTCTTTGTAGTTGGATCGGGTGACTTGCGAGAGTGCACCCTTTTAGTTCGGACGAGGGGTTTAGTGAGGACCAGAGGATCCCAGAATTTTTCTTGGGTTTTCCAAGCACTTTCCATTGCACAGTACTTTTGTACTATGGCCGCCAAGTCAGCGAAGTGTGTTATGTCACGGCGACTTATGGCGTTGAGGATTCCCTTGTCCGTGCAATTTTTGCAAAAGAATGAGATTGTGTCTTCCTTGCGACAGTCCTTGACCTTGCTCATTGCAAGTAGGAATCTGGCCCAAAAGTGATGTACTGTCTCTTGGGGCTCTTGTCTAGTGTGGGAAAGATCGCTTGTATCTAGGTGGGTGGGTAGATTTAAGTCCGAAACCTGACCTGATCTGAGACCCAGGGGCAGAGGAGCTTCCGAACTTGGCAGTTCGGGCTCTAGGATGTTGCCCAATTTTTCCGGCCCGCTGTCCGATTCTGAGTTCGGAGTCTGGGTCATGTCCTCCCGCTGACGGGTATCCGGCTCGGAGAGCTCGGGAATCCGGACATAGTTCATCCTCAAAATAGAGGAAGAATCGCTGCATTGCTCCTCCACCACCGCTATCTGATGGGTGACCGACGGAGAGTTGATCTCTCTTTGGTTGGGTTTAAGCCCGATCCGATCATAGTCCGTAGAGACTCCCAAGGCGGCGGTGCGACCCAAGAGCTTGTTCAAGGACGAGAGCTCCATTGGGTCCATCTGCTCACTGTATTCCGTGCTGACGTGGAGGCTATTTTTGATGACCCGAGAAGTCATTGTCGGCGCGGCGGCCGAACGGGCAGTCATGACGAAGCCGCCTAATCGGAGAGTTTGGCCTAAAGCCAGGGCTTCGCCGGAGGTGATGTTGTCCTTGAAAACAAGGCGATCCATAAAGCCTTACCGTGACGACACAGTGGAACTCTCAATGAAAGCACCAATGTCGGTGTCAAAGCCGGCAGATCTCGGGTAGGGGGTCCCGAACTGTGCGTCTAAGGCTAATGGTAACAGGAGGCGGGGGACACAATGTTTACCCAGGTTCGGGCCCTCTCTATGGAGGTAATACCCTACTTCCTGCTTGATTGATCTTGATGATATGAGTATTACAAGAGTTGATCTACCACGAGATCGTAGAGGCTAAACCCTAGAAGCTAGCCTATGATTAAGATTGGTCTTATCCTATGGACTAAACCGTCTGGCTTATATAGACACCGGAGCGGGTTAGGGTTACAAAGAGTCGGTTATAGAGAAAGAAATCTACATATCCGAATTGCCAAGCTTGCCTTCCACGTAAAGGAGAGTCCCACCCGGACACGGGATGAAGTCTTCAATCTTGTATCTTCATAGTCCAACTGTCCGGCACAAGTACATAGTCCGGTTGTCCGAGGACCCCCCTAATCCAGGACTCCCTCACCCGCCTCCTCACCCCGCTCCCCTGTTTCCACCGCTCCAGCTGGGCCGGTGCTAGACACGCTGCTCCCCCCACTGTGCCGTTGGTCCCGGACCCGCCCTCGCTGATCGCTGAGGGCGAGGTGGACACCCCGGCTCCCTCCCCCGATGCTGCTCTCGAAGCCGACCCTTCGGCCACTCCCTGCGGTCCTTCTCCGGCTGGGTGCCCGGGTGCCGTCGCTCCTCCCCTCGTGGCCGGCCTGCCTCCTCTGGCCGCTGCCCCCCCGCCATCCCCGGCCCTGTAGTGGCCCGGGCTGCTCTCGTCGACGACTCTGCTCCACCACCGCCGTCTCCGACACCGATGCAGTCGCCGACTTCCTCCCCGACCCCGGTTCTCCAGCTCCTCCCCGATGCGGTCTCTAGCCTGGATGGGGAGTCCCGGGTGACCACTCCCTGGCTGCCCCGCCACCTCCTCCACGTGTCGCGGCCTTCTCTCGGCGCGCCTGTTTGGCCTCCTCTCTGGCGAATACCTCTCGCCGGAGCACACGGCTAGACGCTTTGCGCCCGGAGGGTAGCCCGGCGCTGCCCATCCGAGAGTGGGTGGAGCTCCGTGCTGCTGCGCGGAACCTGGAGCTAGGTACCCCTTTAGTCCCCCCTCGGCAGCTACTTGTTCCTTCTCTTACTCTCGAGTCGGTTCCGCTTGGACACCTTGTGAGGATCGCGACTGATTCGGCGATCATATTCAGGGGAGAGGTTGGCCCCCCTTAGCCAAGATCGAGGCCATTAGGGCTCGCGAGATCCTTGATGGTAGGCTTGTTGCAGCTAGAGCAGCCCTGCTCTCGCCCCCCGGCCCTTTGACCACGTCGGCGGATCTTATTCCACCCCCTCCTCGGAGGGTCGATGGCATTCCCCCCTGACCGCCGCCGAACTTCAGGGTCGCACCCGGTCTCGGACTGCTGCTCTCCGCGCCCAAAGCGCATCTCGTGTCCTGGGGTCAAGCAGCCCCTCAATGGTTGCGTGATGCATGCCCTTTTCTGGAACATCCGTGGTTTCGGTCATGATGGCCGCCGCCGCCAACTCATCGAGTACATGCGTGATGAACACATTGATATTGTCGCCATCCAAGAAACCATGCGCATGGAATTCTCCCTTCCGAAACTCGACCGCCTAAGCTCCCACCTCTTCGCCTGGCATTGGCTCCCTTCTAGTGGGAGCGCGGGCCATTCCCGTGGCATCCTGTTAGGTGTGAAGGATGCTACCTTCAAAGTGGGAAGTATGGACCGGGGTCAGTTCTTTGTTAGCATGGAACTTTTTGAGTGCTCCCTTAACTTCAAGTGGGAGGTCATTATTGTCTACGGTCCTGCCGACCACAGACAATCCGCCCTCTTCCTCGAGGAGCTGCACCGAAAGGTCTTGGCTGCGTCACTGCCGGTTGTTGTTGGGGGTGATTTTAATCTCCTTCGGCTTGCGGAGGACAAGAGCAATGCCAACGTCAACTTTGCACTTATGCAAATGTTCAATGACTGCATTGCTGATCTTGGCCTCCGCGAGATTGATAGAGTTGGGGCCAGGTTCATCTGGACCAACTGTCGGGCTGCTCCGACCCAGTCCGTCCTGGACCGGGTCCTAGTCACCCCGGAATGGGACCTCCGTTGCTCTCTTGCCTCCCTCCGGGCCATCACCCGGATTGGTTCTGACCACGTGCCCCTCGTTCTATCTTCCAGTGACGAACGCCCCCCGATTCCTCCCCGATTTCGGTTTGAGACATTTTGGTTGTCCCAAGCCAGCTTCGTCTATGCGGTTGGTGCCCGTTGGCTGGAGGCTCGCGCCCTCTCGCAGTCTCTATCTCGCCCCTCTCCGCTGTTGACTCTTGGCATGTCTACGCCAAGCGAGGCCGACAGTTCATGAAGGGGTGGGGCGCCAACCTGGGGCGAGACCTTCGCGTGCGTAAGAAGACCCTACTGTCTATGAACCAGGCCTTGGACCTGTGCGCCAATTCTACCGGCCTCTCTCTTGAGGAGTGGCTTTCCCGCTACGACTTGGAAGACCAACTCTCTATCATCTACGCCGATGAAGCACTACAAAAAAATACACTTCCGTGATGATACGTGTTTGTCACAGTAGGTCACGTTTTTTGTCATGCATGTACATCCATGACAATTTTATGACAGAATCAAGATAGTCATACCTGTGCTGTCGTAGAAGTGTTCCATGACATTACCAAAATTATCATCACGGAAGTGTCCACTTCCATGACGATAAATTGCGTGTCACAGAAGTGCTTTCATCAAGGGTGACCGACACGTGGCATCCACCATAACGGAACGCCGTTAAGCTATCGGGTCGGGTTTTGGATCCGATAACCCATTAACAGCCTCGACCAATGGGGATTTTCCACGTGTAAAATCATCATTGGCTGGAGGAAACACGTGTCGGCTCACCGTTGGGACAGATGTCATCCACTCATTGGACGGAAGGCGCCTATGATACATCGACATGTGGCACAACCCAACAGAGGCCCATTCCTGTGAAAAGGCTGGCCTAGTAAAAATTAGCAAGCCAGCCCATATAAGGTCTACTTGTGTCAAGTCCATTTAAGCCCATGGCCCATACGAGATGTGCCAATTCGGCCCGTCAACGGCCCATTAAAGATTTGACACCATTGCAGCCCATCGTCAGTTCGAGCCCGTTAATAGTTCGCTATATATTTGGGCTCAATATCGGCCCGATGAGATTTCGGCCTGTTAATGGCCCATTTAATGGATGGGCCAATTTTCAGGATGTACATCTTTCGGCCTTTTAGCGACCCATTTAAATGTTGGGCTAATTTCCGACCCGTGTGTCTTTCAGCCTGTTGACTGCCCATAAATCTGATGGGCCATTTGTTGTCGGACCTGAGTTTCGGCCTTTTAGCGGCCCATTTAAGTGTTGGGCCAATTTCTGGCCCAGTGTCACTTTCAGCCTGTTGACGGCCCATAAATCAGTTGGGCCGTTTGTAGTCAGACCTGAGTTTTGGCCTTTTAGCGACCCATTTAAGTGTTGGGCCAATTCCCGACCTATGTGCCTTTCCGCCTGTTAATGGACAATAAATGAGTTGGGCCATTTGTAGTCGGACCTTAGTTTTGGCCTTTTAACGGCCCATGCCCTTCATGGTCCAATACCAGCCCGGTTTCTCTTTCAGCCTGCTAAAGGCCCACAACACAGTTGGGCCATTTACAATACGACCTGACTTTCGGCGTCTTAGTGGCCCATGGTCTTCATGGTCATGTACAAGCCCGCTGTCTCTTTCGGCCTGCTAAAGGCCTACAGTATAGTTGGGCCATATGTAGCCCAAACTTAGTAACGGCCTGTTAACGACCCGTGAAATAAATTGGGGCCACCTGTTGCCCGCTTCGCTGTCGGCCTGTTAACGACCCGGGAGGTAAGAGGGCCGACCATTAACTTTCGGCCTAGTAACAGCCCATTAACTTAATGGGCCCACTAAAGTTCGTACATGTCTTTAGGCCAAATTAGATAATTTGAGCCCATTACGACGAGCAATTATGCACAGGACCAAAACCGATCAAGCAAAGGTACGATATATGATAATCCCCAAGTGCAAGGAATCATTGTAGCACTTTCCAAAGGTGGAAGTGATAAGTATGGAGTGTCGAACCCACAAGGATCTAAAGGTAAGATCAATATTCTCTCAAGCCTTATCTGCCACTGATACGACTCTACGTGCACCGGACGTTTGCTTCCATCTAGCAACGAGAAATAAAACTACGTTGTGGGTATGAAGAGGATAACTTTGCATAGTATCAGAGAGCTAAAACAAAAAAGTAGGTGCTGTTATCATAAAGTTAGAATATATTACTTAGTATTATAAATAGCGAGTGTGAAATAATGGTGGATCGGTGTGCGGAATTGTCCTAGGCAATTGTTAACAAGACTGATAATCACTATTGCAGTCTCATATGAGGGAGAGGCATAAGCTAACATACTTTCTCTACTTGGATCATATGCACTTATGATTGGAACTCTAGCAAGCATCCGCAACTACTAAAGATCATTAAGGTAAAACCCAACCATAGCATTAAAGCATCAAGTCCTCTTTATTCCCATACGCAACAATCCCTCTTACTCGGGTTTGTGCTTCTGTTCACTCACCAACCCACTATAAGCAAATCATGAACGTATTGCAACACCCTACAGCAGGAACCCCTCACGCTTGCGCGACATGGAGGGCACCATAGGACAGCACCAAAGTAAAACATACAACTCATACCAATCTAGATCATCAATCAACCCAAAGACAAAAGATATCTACTCAAAACATAATAGGATGGCAACACATCATTGGATCATAATATGTGGCATAAAGCACCATGTTCAAGTTGGGGATTACAGCAGGGTGCGGGAGAGTGGACCGCGTAAAAGAGATGATGATGATGATGATGATGATGGTGATGTTGATGAAGATGATCACCGCGGCGATGATTCCCCTCCCGATGGCACTCTGGCACCACCAGAAGAGAGGAGGAGAGGTTCTCCCCCTTGTGGTTCTTCCTCCATGGCCTCCACCTTCTGGTCCATGGCCTTCATGGTGATGAAGACCCCTCCGGGATACTCCTCCATGGCCTTCGGTGATGATGGCCCCCTCTAGCAGGCTGCCGGAGAGGGCCTAGATTGACTTTCTCATGGCTACAGAGGCTTGCGGCATTGGAACTTCTGATCCAATCTCCGTTCTGGAAGTTTTAGGGTACGAGAGTATATATGGGTGCAGAAGGTATGTCGGTGGACTTCCGGGCTGGCCACGAGGTAGGGGGGCGCGCCCCCCACCCTCGTGGGCAGCCCGGGACTCCCCTGGTGAACTTCCGGTACTCCATGGGCTTCTTCTGGTCCAAAAATAGGTACCGTGGAGTTCAGGTCTTTTGGAGTCCATTTGATATTCATTTTCTTCTAAACACTGAAATAGGCTAAAAACAACAATTCTGGGCTGGGCCTCCGGTTAATAGGTTAGTCCCAAAAAAAATATAAAAGTGGAAAATAAAGCCTAATATTGACCGAAACAGTAGATAATATAGCATGGAGCAATCAAAAGTTATAGATACGTTGGAGACGTAGCAGGCATCCCCAAGCTTAATTCTTGCTCGTCCTCGAGTAGGTAAATGATAAAAAGATAATTTTTGATGCGGAATGCTAGTAAGTGCTTAAATTTGATCATTGATAATTCCAATCAATTTTTCTAGCATCAATATGTGTCATAATAGCAGCTTATCTCATAAAACTTTTCATGATCAAGTAACAATCTATTCACAATGTCAAGCATGGTTCAGAAACTTCATTGAGAACTAACAAACTATAACCTCAGTCATTGAAGCAATTGCAATTTATCATAACATCAGAAAGAGTCAAGAATAGAGCTTTTCAGCAAGTCCACATACTCAACTATCATATAGTCTTCTACAATTGCTAACACTCACGCAATACTTGTGGTTATGGAGTTTCAGCCGGACACTGAGAAAGATAGGGGCTTATTATGTTGCCTCCCAACGTATTCACCTTTAGGTGATGTCAACAATAATAGCCCATGCTAACTTACATCCAATTGGATATATATATCATGATCTTTCAAATACAAGGAGCTTGCGAAAGGATAAAATGAAAAAGGGAATGGTGAGGATCACCTTGACTCAAGCATAAAGTAAAAACATAAAGTAAAAGATAGGCCATTCGCAGAGGGAAGCAGAGGTTGTCATGCGCGTTTAGGGCTGATGCACAAATTATTAATGCAAAATGACGTCACTTTATATTGCCCCTTATATGTGGACCTTTATTATGCAGTCCGTCGCTTTTATTACTTCCACAACAAGTTCATACAAAGCTTATTTTCTCTGCACTAATAAGTCATGCATATTTAGAGAGCAATTTTTATTGCTTGCACCGATGACAACTTACTCCAGGATCTTACTCAATCCATAGGTAGGTATGGTGGACTCTCATGGCAAAACTAGGTTTACGGGTATGGAAGCACAAGTAGTATCTCTACTTGGTGCAAGGGATTTTTCTAGCATGAGGGAGAAAGGCAACCTCAACATGTTTGGAAGGTCAATGACAATATACTTTAACTGAGATGTCAGAAAACATAAACCATTACGTTGTCTTCCTTGTCCAACGTCAACTCTTTTAGCATGTCATACTTAATGGGTGCTTCACAATCATAAAAGATGTCCAAGATAATATATTTGTATGTGAACCTCTCCTTCCTTATTACTTCCTATTAATTGCAACGATGACCAAAACTACGTTTGCCAATTCTCAACAACTTTTATACCTCATACTTTCTATGTGTGAAGTCATCACTAACCATGTTATAAGCAAATGAAACACATAAAAGTTCAGGTTTATGACATTAATTTCATTCCCCCGTTTACTCATAGGATATATATGAAGCACATGAGTAAATGACAAACTACTCTAAAAGATATGAGTGAAAGACACTGAGTAGTCAAATTATTAACTAGCCATGGGAGGGTTCCTTTTCTATTCAAAATTACAGATCCAAAGATTTTATTCAAACAGCAAGTAAAACAAAATAAAATGACATTACAAAGATATCACAACTCATGTGAAGAAGCAAAAACTTAGGCTCAACCGATACTAACCGATAGTTGTTGAAGAAGAAAGGTGGGATGCCTCACGGGGCATCCCCAAGCTTAGATGCTTGAGACTTCTTGGAATATTATCTTGGGGTGCCTTGGGCATCCCCAAGCTTGAACTTCTATATCTCCTTAATTCCTCTCATATCATGGTTTCTCTTTTTATTGAAAGCTTCATCCACACCAAACTCAACAAGAACTCGTGAGATAGGTTAGTATAAACCAATGCAAAACCTTATCATTTTCTACTGTAACAAAACACTAAAATTATTATTCAACATTGCATACTGAATGTCTCTGCATAATTAATACTCCTATCCTCAAATAGAATCATTAAACAAGCAAACATATGCAAATAATGCAACTATAACAGCAATCTACCAAAACAGTATAGTCTATAAAGAATGCAAGATTCATCATACTTCCCTAACTCCAAAAATTATGAGAAAAATAATACGCTGTAGAAGATTTATCAGATCTCAATATGCAAAAAGAATTAACCTTATATCATTCTCTGACTTTTCTAGGGAATTCTTGCAACAGCGGTAAACTTTCTGTTTTCAAACAGCAACATGTAAACTAGCAAAATAAGCATGGTAAAGGCTATCCTTGACATTTTTATTGAAAATAAAGATGCAAAACACTATTCTAGATAGAATCTGGCTAATACTAACAAAAGAAAATGACGCTCTAAGTAAAACACATATCATGTGACGAATAAAAATATAGCTCCGAGTAAGGTGTACCGATAGTTTTGAAGACGAAAGAGGGGATGCCTTCCGGGGCATCCCCAAGCTTAGGCGCTTGAGTCTTCCTTGAATATTACCTTGGGGTGCCTTGGGCATCCCCAAGCTTAGGGTCTTTCCACTCCTTATTCTCCTCATATCGATATCTCATCCAAAACTTGAAAACTTCAATCACACAAAACTTAGCCAAACTTCGTGAGATAGGTTAGTATGATAAAGAGCAAACCATTCACTTTGGTACTGACAAAGACAAGGTTCATAACTGTTTTCACACAATGCCTACTGTACCATATCATTTCTACAAATTATATTGATAAATATAAGCCATAGAAACTAGAAAATAAGCAGACTATGCAAGGAAAACAGAATCTGTCAGAAACAGAACAGTCTGTAATGATCTAAACAATAACCATATTTCTGCTACTCCAAAAATTATGAAATAAATTGGTGGACGTGAGGAATTTGTCTATTAATCTTCTGCAAAAATAATCAACTCAAAATCACTCCTATGTAAAAAAGGACATCTATTCTCGTAAGCGCAAAATTTCTGTTTTTTACAGCAAGATCACATTCACTTTCACCCGAGTCTTCCCAAAGGTCTTACTTGGCACTTTATTGAAACAGAAGATATAAAACATGATTACTACAGTATATTAATCATGTAAACACACAAAAACAGTAAGGGTAAATATTGGGTTGTCTCCCAACAAGCACTTTTCTTTAATGCCTTTTAGCTAGGCATGATGATTTCAATGATGCCCACTTTAAAGATAGGAATTGAAACACAAAGAGAGCATCTTGAAGAATATGACTAGCATATTTAAATCTAACACACTTCTTATACCTAGGGATTTTTTGAGCACACAACTTATAAGAACAACAATCAACTAGCATAGGAAGGCAAAACAAGTGTAACTTCAAAACTTTAAGCACATAGAGAGGAAACTTGATATTATTGCAACTCCTACAAGCATGTATTCCTCTCTCATAATAATTTTCAGTAGCATCATGGATATCAACTTTGTTCTCATACTCAATTGGAACCTCTTCCGAAATAGTGGAGTCATTACTAGCTAAAGTTGACACTCTTCCAAATCCACTTTCATAAATATCACACTAAGATTCAACATCCTCCAAAATAGTGGGATCATTAATTCCTAAAGTTGACACTCTTCCAAACCCACTTTAAATGATAGTATTATTCATACTCCAAAAGGTATAAGTGATGTTCATGGAGCATTCTACAACTGACCAATATCCAAGCTCAAAATGTATAAGTGAAGCACATGAAGCATTCTATAAAACCATACTCAAAAGATTTAAGTGAAGCACAAAGAGTAATTCTACAAGATCATACTTAAAATATTTAAGTGAAGCACATGAAGTATTCTATAAATCAATGAAGGGCTATGTCATGCTAGCATGGTTCTTGAAGAAAAGGAAAAACACAAAGGACACAAATCATGTGAACAAACATAAAACCGAGGTATACCGATACTTGTTGAAGAAGAAAGATGGGATGCCAACTGGGGCATCCCCAAGCTTAGACGATTGAGTATACTTTGAAATATTTACTTGGGGTCCCTTGGGCATCCCCAAGCTTTAACTCTTGCCTCTCTTTATTCTTCTCATATTGGTAGCTCCTCGACCTTCGGACACTTCATCCACACAAAACTTTAACAAAAACTTGTGAGATCCGTTAGTGTAATAAAGCAAATCACTACCTTTAGGTACTGTAATGAACTTATTATTTATTTTTATTGATGTTAAATATACTGTATTCCAACTTCTCTATGGTTCATACCTTCCGATACTACTCATAGATTCATCGAAATAAGCAAACAACACACGCAAACCAGAATCTGTTAAAAACAGAACAGTCTGTAGTAATCTGGAAGTTTGCCAAACTTCTGTAACTCCTAAAATTGTAAACTAAAATTGATAATTTGAAACATTTGTACAGAAGTAATGTTCAAAAAGTTTCAGACTCATTTGACTTTCCAGTAAAAAAATTAAATTCACGCACTACAGCCAAAGTTTCTGTTTTTGTTTTGCACATAGTAAACAAGCAACCTAATCATCCTAAAACCAAGGCTTGGCACATTATTTTTATAATACAATGAATATATACAAGGGGATAATTATTTACAGAGAAACTTCCATGAAAAATTCTACATTGTTTCCGTGAGCATGAACACAAGTGCTCAAGGTCGACCCTCACTTCTTCAATGCAAAACCTTCCAATCACTTCTCTTTTTGAAAAACTTTTTAGGCATGAGAGGCAAGTAATAATTTTTTTGTATTTTAATTTTTAATTTTTTGTATGTTTCACCCACAACTAAACATAAACAAAAAGGAAAAACAAAATCTTCTTAGTGAAGGAAGCAAACAAGCACACACGAGAATATCAACCCCACGCTATTGCTCCCCGACAACGGCGCCAGAAAAGAGCTTGATAATCCCCAAGTGCAAGGAATCATCGTAGCACTTTCCAAAGGTGGAAGTGATAAGTATGGAGTGTCGAACCCACAAGGAGCTAAAGGTAAGATCAATATGCTCTCAAGCTTTATCTGCCACTGATACGACTCTACGTGCACGGGACGTTTGCTTCCATCTAGCAACGAGAAATAATACTACGTTGTGGGTATGAAGAGGATAACTTTGCATAGTATCGGAGAGATAAAACATAAAAGTAGGTGCTGTTATCATAAAGTTAGAATATATTACTTAGTATTATAAATAGCGAGTGTGGAATAATGGTGGATCGTTGTGAGAAATTGTCCTAGGCAATTGTTAACAAGACCGATAATCACTATTGTAGTCTCATATGAGGGAGAGGCATAAGCTAACATACTTTCTCTACTTGGATCATATGCACTTATGATTGGAACTCTAGCTAGCATACGCAACTACTAAAGATCATTAAGGTAAAACCCAACCATAGCATTAAAGCATCAAGTCCTCTTTATTCCCATACGCAACAATCCCTCTTACTCGGGCTTGTGCTTCTGTTCACTCACCAACCCACTATAAGCCAATCATGAACGTATTGCAACACCCTACAGCGGGAACCCCTCACGCTTGCGCGACACGGAGGGCACCATAGCACAGCACCAAAGTAAACCATACAACTCATACCAATCTAGATCATCAATCAACCCAAAGACAAAAGATATATACTCAAAACATCATAGGATGGCAACACATCATTGGATCATAATATGTGGCATAAAGCACCATGTTCAAGTTGGGGACTACAGTGGGGTGCGGGAGAGTGGACCGCGTAAAAGAGATGATGATGATGATGGTGATGTTGATGAAGACGATCACCGCGGCAATGATTCCCCTCCCGATGGCACTCCGACACCACCGGAAGAGAGGAGGAGAGGTTCTCCCCCTTGTGCTTCTTCCTCCATGGCCTCCACCTTCTGGTCCTTGGCCTTCATGGTGATGAAGACCCCTCCTGGATACTCCTCCATGGCCTCCGGTGATGATGGCCCCCTCCGGCAGGGTGCCGGAGAGGGCCTAGATTGACTTTCTCGTGGCTATAGAGGCTTGCGGCGGCGGAACTTCTGATCCAATCTCCGTTCCGGAAGTTTTAGTGTACGAGAGTATATATGGGTTCAGGAGGTACGTCGGTGGACTTCCGGGCTGGCCACGAGGTAGGGGGGCGCGCCCCAGGGGGGTGGGTGTGCCCCCACCCTCGTGGGGAGCCTGGGACTCCCCTGGTGTGCTTCCGGTACTCCATGGGCTTCTTTTGGTCCAAAAATAGGTTCCATGGAGTTTCAGGTCTTTTGGACTCCGTTTGATATTCCTTTTCTTCGAAACACTGAAATAGGCTAAAAACAACAATTCTGGGCTAGGTCTCCGGTTAATAGGTTAGTCCCAAAAATAATATAAAAGTGGAAAATAAAGCCTAATATTGCCCGAAACAGTAGATAATATAGCATGGAGCAATCAAAAATTATAGATACGTTGGAGACGTATCAACATACAGGGAATAACGTTGCACATCCAGCATATATTACAAGAAATTACATCCACTGGGCAATCAAAGATTGATGCCAGTGCAAATAAATGAGCAGAACCTAACCATCTACAACGTCACAATCTGCAACCTCAGCACAGATGACGCCCATAAGCATGTGGGCAAGTTCTTTCTGCTTTGCTACACTATCTCTGAAAACATTGATCAGTTGTTGTCTCGCACGACTCTGCACCTCTGATTCATCCACCATTTCCATCATTGCTTCAGCCATTAATTGGTTCACAAGCATACATTTATTCTGTTGCATTCGAGACAGAGGATACTGCACAGATTCAGAGGGCGATTTTGGCAGGCCTGTATTATTGATAGTGGAGAGTGTCTCGACCACTGCATCATAACATAAATTAGGACGGGAACCAAACAGATTAATCATGAGTTATTGCCATATTACCTGGCCTAGATTTACTGGAAAGAAACAATGGGGTTGCCTTGCTATTTTTAGAGTTTGTCTTCTTATCTTCAGCAACCTGCACAAAATTAACACACTAGCATTGCTATCATTGGCCAAGTCAGATAATAGGAAAGCAACATTGACACAACGAGCGTTTGGGCAACTAGCCTACACCAAATTAACACAATATGGCACAACTATCATCAGCCAGGTAAGGTAGTACGAAAGCAACATTGACACAATGAATGAATGGGCAACCAGAGAAGCACTACAATTCAGTAATGTGCGTGATATGAGATAGTACATTCATGCAGCTCAGTATGCAAAACTACCAGGCAATTTTCCTTACAAAAATCAACATTGGCGCCTTTAACATTTTGCTCCAACTAATTTTAGATCAGATAAAGGTTAGATTCACGCCGATTAACAAAATACATGTTGATGTAAAATATAGTGATATACAACAGGTACTTACATCAGCATTGGAGCATAGAGAATTCCCGCAAGATATTTTCCTCGAATACGATCCCAATGGAGGAAGTCTTCTATCGTTTAACCTTATTTTCTAAAAGAGAGATGGGTAAGAAACATGTAGAAAATATGATCAGAATGCTATAAAATTTCATGATGCGACGATACACACACGCTTCTTAGAATGGAGTTGACATTCTTTTGCTGGACTGGAGTGGACTAGTTCTTTGGCCACTTGAATCTGCTTATTATTAGTGGGAGTTGGGTTTCTCTGTGCTGGAGCAGTATCTATGAAAAATGGAGTTGGTTTATTATCTCCTGGCGTTTGGATGTTTTGCAAAGACCTGGTTTGTAACCCTTCAGATTCTAACATACCCGTCTTCCCCTTGCATGCCTTATATAGAAGAATGGTGATTCAGTTATAAAACATGCTACAACAGAGATGGAATAGGTACTGAAGAATAGAAAGGCATGACATATTGACACGTATTCCCTCCATCCGGAAATAAATGGACGGGTCTAGGCGTATTTCAGTTCTAGATACATCCAGTTTTATCCATTTCTGTGACATTTAATCTGGACGGAGGGAGTATGATGTAAGAGCTAGGGATACGACAGGACAACACAGTAAAAAAACACACTGAAAAACCCACTGCAGAACAAAAGTATTCAAACCCACTGATATGAGATAGTACACTCATGTAGCTCAGGATGCAAAACTACCAGGCAGTTTTCCTTACAAAATCAACATTGTGGCCTTTAATCATACATTTTGCTACAGCTAAATTTAGATCAGATAAAGGTTGGATTCACGCCGATTAAAAAAATACATGCTGATGTAAAAATATACTGATATACAACAGGTACTTACATCTACATTGGAGCATAGAGAATTCCTGCAAGAATCTTTCCTCATAAATGATACCATTGCAGAAATTCTTCTATAAGTTAAGCTTATGTTCTAAAAGAGAGATGGGTAAGAAACATGTAGAAAATATGATCAGCATGCTATAAAATTTCATGATGCAAGGATACACACACGCTTCTTAGAATTGAGTTGACATATTTTTGCTGGACTGGAGCGGACTAGTTCTTTGGCCACTGGAATCTGCTTATTATCAGTCGGAGTTGGGTTTCTCTATGCTGGAGCAGTATCTATAAAAACTAGAGTTGGTTTATTATCTCCTAGCGTTTGGATCTTTTGTAAAGGCCTTGTTTGTAACCCTTCAGATTCTAACATAGTCGTCTTCCCCTTGCATGCCTTGTATAGAAGAATGGTGCTTTAATTATAAAACATGAGACAACAGAGAGATGGAATAGGTGCTGAAGAATAGAAAGGCATGACATATTGACATGTATTCCCTCCATCCGGAAAAAAATGGATGGGTCTAGGCGTATTTCAGTTCTAGATACATCCTTTTTTTATCCATTTCGGCAACATGTAATCCGGACGGAGGGAGTATGGTGTAAGAGCTAGGGATACGATAGGACAACACAGCAAAAAAACACTAATTGAATGTAAACCTATATGCTAGCGGAATACGTACAGGAATAACTAAGGCAATGTACACGTGTATGATTGGGAAAATAAGATGGCATTGCAACAGAGCACTAGAACAGCACTTCAATGTAAAAAAACATGGTATGGCAGACATATGAAGTACATACTGATGAATAACAATGCATAAGATATTCAGAAGCATGATGTCCAAATTAAGCAGATGGCATTGCGATAGACTAGAATGACAGTACTTGAATTTGAAAACATGTTATCATGAATGGAATAGGTACTGAAAAACAGGATGTCATGACATATTTACATGCATGACCAGCATGCTAAGCACATGGCATTGCAACAGAGTAGATACACTCCAGGACATTATATGCATGTTGTACCCATATCATAGGCCAAGTTAGAGCAAGGACCTTGTGGGGTGAAGAGGAGTCACCATCTTTCTGCAAGTCTTCTGAAGAACTGCCTTTACATGTTCCATCATATTAGGTATCATTGACATCAAGTTTATTGGCCTTTAGATTGCTCCGTGAGGTTCTTGTGGATATATCAGTGTGTGCAATTATATCTGACATGCATGGAAGACAATTAGTAGTTAGATTTATGTAAATGAGTGCCTATAGGAGACGACATAAATAGTAGGACTGGGGTTAACTAGCAGCAACAGGTCTCATAAACTAAAGGGAGAACACAGATGAAAGCTACAGAATATGTATCATTTGTAATCGAGATTAACTAGATGACACACAAAAGTATTAAAGAATAACATAGGTGTCGGTGTCAAAACCGGCGGATCTCGGGTAGGGGGTCCCGAACTGTGCGTCTAGGCGGATGGTAACAGGAGACAAGGGACACGATGTTTTTACCCAGGTTCGGGCCCTCTCGATGGAGGTAAAACCCTACTCCCGCTTGATTAATATTGATGATATGGGTAGTACAAGAGTGGATCTACCACGAGATTGGAGTGGCTAAACCCTAGAATCTAGCCTATGGTATGATTGTTGTTCGTCCTACGGACTAAAACTCTCCGGTTTATATAGACACCGGAGAGGGCTAGAGTTACACAGAGTCGGTTACAATGGGAGGAGATCTTCTTATCGTATCGCTAAGCTTGCCTTCTACGCCAAGGAAAGTCCCATCCGGACACGGGGCGGGGTCTTCAATCTTGTATCTTCGTAGTCCAGGAGTTCGGCCGAAGGTCATAGTCCGGCCATCCGGACACCCCCTAATCCAGGACTCCCTCAGTAGCACCCGAACCAGGCTTCAATGACGACGAGTCCGGTGCGCAAGTTGTCTTCGGCATTGCAAGGCGGGTTCTCCTACAAATTCTCTGTATCCGTCGAATAGTGTCTGGCTTTTAGTGCGTGCTGCCCTCCTCTGCTTCTGTGCCCCATAATGACCATCTTCCACGTGTCAAACGAATGCGAAAAGCCAGGGGATTTTTTTAGTTACCCCCCTGGTTGCGTTAATGAACCGCCCATAAAAGAGACGGGGATTTGGATCCAATTCACACCATCTTCCCTCCACGAGATTTCATCAGAGTGCCTTCGACAGAGATCCATTCCACCATGGCCGGTCGGTGCAGCTCCTCCTCTCGCCCCTCCAGCGCTCGGCCCGGAGATTGGGGGCGGTGTTCCGTCCCGCATAGCGAGCTAGTAGTGCTTCAGTCCAAGGGACTTCTCCCCCCAGCATATATGGTCCCCGTTCGAGCCGGGATTGCTACCTATAGCGGCGGAGAGCAGGCGGAGAGCATCCCCCATCCCTCTCGAGGAGAGCGGGTATGCCTAGTCCCTTATTTAATGAGAGGACTCGGATTTCCAATTCATTCGTTTCTTCGAGGGTTGCTGGAGTTCTACGGCCTCCAGCTACACAACCTCACGCCCGCCTCCATTCTGCACATTGCGGGCTTCGTGGCCCTCTGCGAGCTGTTCTTGGGCGTTGAGGCCCATTTCGCATTGTGGAAGAGGTTGTTTTGCCTTGTGCCTCGTTCTCAGGGGGGTCTATTTATCAAGTGGGCGGAGCCGAACTATGGCGCATCGCCGGGACCGGATATCTATCCGGCACCCCAAAGAGGGCGTCCGAAGACTGGCCCTCGGAATGGTTTTATATAGATGACGTCCCCCTGTCGGACCCTGTACGGATCGGCCTCCTCGAGTTCAATAATGCTCCGTTGAAGAAGTGCCTGAGTTGGCGCCCACGGAACCCTCAGAGGGAAGCTTACAGGGATGTCCTGTACCTGATGAGCCGGATAAGGTTGTTGGCTCATTCCGGACTGACCATGATCAAGGTCATGGCGATATGCATCACGCGAGGGGTGCAGCCGCTTCAATACGGAGGCCACCCCATGTGGGATTTCAACGGGGAGCATGATGCTACCCGGTGCGGTCGCAAGGGGCCAGATTCGGCCGCCACTTTAACAAGAATCTTATCTGCTTTGTACAAGGGGGAGGAGGAAGAATTCCTCCGTGTCAACCCGGAAGGCGGATTCTCTATGTACAATCCTCCTGTTGGGTGAGCAGACACGTTCACTTGCCTATCCATTTTCGAAATTCCCGTAGTTGAGTACTTAGACTAGTAATGTTTAAACGCAGGAGCTGCGCCAGGCTGTGAAGGAAATAAACAGCCCTGCTCCACAACTCGAGGATTCGAAACGGTCCCTCGATCCGGACTCCCAAGAAGATCCAGACTTATGCGTGGAGTTGGTTGATGGAGTATTCATCAATTGAGCAAGGATAACTCCTTAGTGGCCATCACGGCCGACTACCCCGGACTACTTCCAGCTTCCAAGGTAACGAAGACCGAAGTCCCAGTATTCTCATGCTTTATCTTGCATGCCGTGCACTAACAGCGCTTCGCAGGGTAAATCCTTGAGGCGGAAGGCCGAGCCCACGGTGGGCAGCCAACAAGGGCCGCTGAAACCAGGCGGGCCAAAAAGAAGTGCGGACCAGATCGAGATTCTGGTGCAACGGTATGGTGTGTGAATTAACGCCTAGGGTTTGTGCCCTTGAGTCTTACTAATGCTCATGATTTTCTTAGAAAGAAGAGAGCCCGCCGGACTATGTCCGTCAGCCAAGGTTCGAGGCCGGGTCCAGAAGCGGAGGCGGACACGGGACGCGCCTCGGGCGCTCCTCCGACAGAGGGCGCCGACTGGCTATCTGCCACCAATTCAGTGGTGGAGAGTGCCCTAAACCACAGGCATCGCCGGACTGTTCTCCGTGACGCGTGTTTCTCCCCAGAGGCGTTGGACGCATTTAATACAGGAGATGCGTATCTCTGTGCTGCTCAAAATGGTCTAGCCAGAGCCACGGAGCAGTATGTGAAAGACATACAGGTGAGTAGAATTGAAGGTTATATATGTCAGTAGCCCCCGAGACTTGAAACAGTGAAGATAACTGTTTGAAGGATCATGTGCTATGTAGTGTCTTACAAAGAAGAACACGCAATTGTCCCAGGAGCTCGAAGAGTGCAAGGCTCAGCTCGAGGCCGCATTGGCCACTTCAGAGAATGTCAAGGGGACAACCACAGGTAATATGTGCTTCGAAAGGTACCTCTGTTTTGAAATGCGGCAGGCATGCAACCCTGACTATAATAATGCAGATGAGGCCGGAGTAAATCTGGACCAGCAACAACTCCTACGCCAACTAAAGGCTGGCGAGAATGTGCTGACGAGGGTGAGGCAAGAGAAGAACAAGCTTCAAGACGCCAATACCCAGCTGGGCGAGGAACTGAAAGACGTTCGCATTCAGCTGTCTTCTGCCGTGAAGGAGAATCGGCGACTTCGACGCGGCATTTTTAGTAAGTGCTTGAGCGAATCTTCGAAAAAAGAATTCAGCGAGGAAGTCGATTTGACAGAGCTATGTCTGTAGGTCTGCTGACGGGTCGTCCGACGGAGGAAATGCCCGATTCATCGGGAGACCTTCTTCCCGAGCTGTTGCAACTACACGAGCGAGTTCGGCAGGCAATGCGAGGCGTCGTCCAGGCTATGTGGCCATCCCTCTCCATGCTCGAAGGCCTTGAGGAGCTTGCTAAGATGCTGGAGGGAGTGCGGCAGCGCTTCCGGTTATGGAAGATATCGGCGTGCCGTCAAGGTGCCAGGGAGGCCTGGGCCATGGTGAAGACTCGGTACACGAAGGCTGACCCAAACCACATGGCCGAGGTCGGCCCTATAGGTCCGGACGGAAAGGAGATCCCAGTCAGCTTGGCATATGGCCAGGTGGGGCTGGCTGCAAAGTATTCCCAACAGGACTGTAAATTAGACCGCCTGTTAGATGTCATTGAAGGAGAATATGCCGAGTCGGATTGACTATGTAAAAATGACATAAAAATGTCCTCTAGCCGGATTGTAGATTATTTGTCATTGCGGACCTTTTCGCTTCGACCTCTGGACCTTATAGTCCGGAGTGTGTCCGAATACCCTCTTTGTTATGTAAGAACCGAGGCATGCATGGAGATAAGGCGTTGGGGTCATAAGTGCTTTAGCAGACAAGTGCCCAACTAGTTATGTTATATTACATGGTTAGTAAGAAACATCTTCTAGAGAGAATAGTTCCGTTAGGGGTTCCTTTCCCTGGGAGGCATGCCCTAAAGTGCATGTCCGAACTGCCAGAAAGAGCAGAAAATCATCTGGGGGCAAAAAAGTAAATGCGAAAGATCATCTTTTAGCTCACCGACCGAATATTCCCTTAAGAACGCTAGCTTTCAGCTTCACCCAGTCTGAGGTACACATCCGGCTGACCCGGTAGTAACAATCGCAGAGGTGCTCCCTTTACCACCTAGCCGAACAAACTGGAACATAGGGGTAAGCACAGGAGCCAGGCAACCCAGCTTGGCCAAAACTTAAGTCATATCGATGCATATAATGGTGTATAAAAGGTTCATGCGGAAGCATTACACATGTTTTGGGCATGAGGCTCGTTTTATATAAACTTCTTGGTAGAGAAGCCCCCAGGTATTGTGAGCGCAGGTAGCGCGTCGGGTGCGTGCGAATATTGCAGATGCGAGCCCCTAAGGGCTTGTGAGAAAAAAGGGGGAGGGAGAAGGAAAAAAATCCCGGACTGCCAAAAATAAAAACAAAAAATAAACAAAGGGACGAGGGAAGGAGACGAACACGGAGTCCGGTGCTAGGCGTAGAACCTTCGTAGGCGTGCTGCATTCCATGGGTTCGGCTTGAGTCGGTTGTCCGATGCGCCTCGCAGACGGTACGCTCCACCGGTTAGTACTTGGTCGATGATGAAGGGGCCCTCCCATTTGGGCTTTAATTTATCCCTTTTCTTGTCCGGCAGGCATAGAACTAGTTCCCCAACGTTATATGTTTTGGCCCATACTTCTCTGCTTTAATATCTTCGAGCCTGCTGTTGATAGAATGTGGAACGAGCCTTTGCCACGTCGCGCTCCTCTTCCAATGTGTCCAAGCTATCCTGCTGATCGAGCTTGGCTTCTCTTTCTTCGTACATGCACACTCGAGGTGAGTCATGGATTATATCGCATGGCAGTACCACCTCTGCGCCGTATACCATAAAAAATGGTGTGAATCCGGTAGTGCGATTCGGCGTGGTCCGCAGCCCCCAGAGTACGGAGTCAAGCTCCTCTACCCAGTGCGTGTCAGATTCCTTAAGGGGTCGCACTAGTCTGGGTTTGATGCCGCTCATAATGAGACCGTTGGCCCTTTTGACTTGACCATTAGTTTGAGGGTGATAGACTGAAGCGTAGTCGAGCTTGATGCCCATGTTCTTGCACCAAAGTTTGACTTCATCGGCCGTGAAGTTTGTGCCGTTGTCGGTTATGATGCTGCGGGGGACACCGTAACGGTGTACAACCCCGGAAAGGAAGTCTATCACTGGTCCGGATTCGGCCGTCTTTACAGGCTTGGCTTCTATCCATTTGGTGAATTTGTCCAGCATGACCAGTAGGTATTTTTGCTTGTGGGTTCCTCCTTTAAGGCGTCCGACCATGTCAAGCCCCCAGACCGCGAAAGGCCAGGTAATGGGTATAGTTTGTAGGGCGGTAGGCGGCATGTGGCTTTGGTTGGTGAATAACTGGCAACCAACACATCGTTGTACTAAGTCCTGAGCATCTGCCCGGGCCGTTGGCCAATAAAATCCGGTACGGAAGGCCTTGCTTACAAGGGCCCGGGCTGCGGCGTGGTGCCCGCCGAGTCCGGCATCGATTTCACCCAAAAGGTCTCGTCCTTCTTCTTCGGAGATACACCTTTGCAGGACTCCGGTTGTGCTTTTCTTGTAAAGCTCTCCCTCCTGGACTTTGTAGGCTTTAGATCGCCGCACTATGCAGCGGGCCTCGTTTTGGTCCTCAGGAAGTTCCTGCCTAGTTAGGTAGGCTAGGAATGGCTCTGTCCAAGGGGCAATGACTGCCATTATTTCGTGGGCTGACGGCGTTGTTTCGTTGGCGTAGCCCCCAATTGTGTCAGGATGCTCGGTGAGGGGCGGTGTAGTTGTGTCCGGGCTATCGCTTCTGGATTCTCCATCCCATGATGCAGATGGCTTGAACAGCCTTTCTAGGAAGATGTTGGGAGGGACGGCCTCGCGCTTGGCGCCGATGCGTGCCAGCACGTCTGCTGCTTGGTTGTTTTTCCGGGCAATGTGATGAAATTCGAGCCCCTCAAACTGAGCTAACATCTTTAAGATGGCGTTGCGGTAAGCTGCCATTTTCGGGTCCTTGGCGTCAAAGTCTCCATTTATTTGGGATATTGCGAGATTTGAATCCCCGCGGACCTCTAGGCGCTGAATGCCCATGGAGACTGCCATTCGGAGGCCATGTAAAAGGGCCTCGTATTCGGCTGCGTTGTTCGAATCCGTGTACATTATCTGAAGTACGTATTGGACTGTGTCCCCGGTTGGGGACGTCAGAACGACGCCAGCCCCCAGGCCAGCCAACATTTTGGAGCCGTCGAAGTGCATGATCCAGTTGGAGTATGCGCCATATTCTTTAGGGAGTTCGGCTTCAGTCCATTCGGCAATGAAGTCGGCCAAAAGCTGTGACTTAATAGCTCGCCTTGGCTTGTAGGTTATGTCGAACGGGAGGAGCTCGATGGCCCATTTGGCAATCCGGCCCGTTGCGTCGCGGTTGTTTATAATGCCATTAAGGGGTACTTCGGATGCCACTGTTATGGAGCACTCTTGAAAGTAGTGTCGCAGCTTCCGGGATGCCATGAACACCGCGTATGCTATCTTTTGATAATGCGGGTACCGTGACTTGCATGGAGTTAGCACAGTGGACACGTAGTACACTGGTTTTTGGAGGGGGAACTTGTGTCCGTCCGCCTCTTGTTCGACGACGAGTACCGCGCTTACCACTTGATGGGTTGCCGCGATGTATAATAGCATTGGTTTGCCCGTGTTGGGCGCGGCCAGGACTGGATTTGTTGCCAATATGGCTTTTATTTCTTCGAGTCCGGCCGTGGCGGCCTCCGTCCACTCGAAGTGGTCGGTGCGCCGTAGGAGGCGATAGAGGGGTAATGCCTTTTCTCCTAAGTAGGAGATAAAGCGGCTTAGAGCCGCCATGCATCCTGTCAGTTTTTGTATTTGTTTGAGGTCCTTTGGGGTATCTAATTGTGACAGAGCTCGGATCTTGGCTGGGTTTGCTTCGATTCCTCTACCGGATACGATGAAGCCCAGGAGCTTTCCGGCTGGTACACCGAAAACGCATTTTTTCGGTTTGAGCTTAATGTCATATGTTCGGAGATTGTCGAAGGTGAGCCTCCAGTCGTCTACTAGAGTATCGACGTGTTTGGTTTTGACGACCACGTCATCTACGTATGCTTCGACCGTTTTGCCGATCTGGTTGGCCAGACATGTCTGAATCATGCGCTGATATGTTGCGCCGGCATTTTTGAGCCCGAAGGGCATCGTGTTGAAGCAGAATGGGCCGTATGGGGTGATGAATGCCGTTGCGGCCTGGTCTGACTCTGCCATCTTGATTTGGTGGTAACCAGAGTATGCATCGAGGAAACACAATGAGTCGTGTCCTGCGGTGGCGTCGATGATTTGATCAATTCGGGGGAGTGGGAAAGGGTCCTTTGGACAGGCCTTGTTTAGGTCTTTGAAATCGACACATAGGCGCCAGGATTTGTCCTTCTTTATTACCATCACCAGGTTTGCTAGCCAGTCTGGATGTTTTATGTCTCTGATGAACCCGGCTTCCAGTAGTTTTGCTAGCTCCTCTCCCATGGCTTGTCTCTTAGGTTCAGAAAAGCGCCGTAGGGTCTGCTTGACGGGTTTAAACCCTTTTAAGATGTTCAGGCTGTGTTCGGCCAGCCTGCGTGGGATTCCTGGCATATCCGAGGGGTGCCAGGCGAAAATGTCCCAATTTTCTCGCAGAAAGTCTCTGAGTGCGGCGTCTACATCGTGTATTAATTGTGCCCCGATGGAGGCCGTTTTTGTAGGGTCCGTTGAATGGACTTGGAATTTGACTATTTCGTCCGCTGGTTTAAAAGAGGTGGACTTGGATCTCTTGTCTAGTATCACGTCGTCCCTATCCACCATGGAGCGCAACGCCGTTAATTTCGCGGCCGCTAGGGCCTCAGATAATGCCTCCAGGGCCAGTGCGGATGTCTTGTTTTCCGCGCGGAGTGCTATGTCTGGATCACTTGCGAGAGTGATGATTCCGTTGGGCCCGGGCATTCTGAGCTTCATGTACCTGTAATGGGGTATGGCTTGGAAAATTGTAAATGCTTCTCGCCCTAGCAGAGCGTGGTAGCCGCTACTGAATGTGGCCACTTGAAACATGACCTCCTCGGATCTGTAATTGTCCGGTGTGCTGAACACCACATCCAGTGTGATTTTTCCTGAACAGCACGCTTCCCGGCTTGGGATTATTCCCCTAAAAGTTGTGTTGCTTCGCTCAATGCGGCTCCAGTCAATTACCATTTTTCGCAGGGTTTCCTCGTAGATGAGGTTGAGTCCGCTGCCGCCGTCCCTGAGTACCTTTGTAAATCGGAAGCCGTCCACTATCGGACTGAGGACCAATGCGGCTGGTGCGCGGGCTGTCTGGAATTTAGGTTCGTCACTGGCATTAAAGGTGATAGCCATGTCACTCCATGGGTTTATTGTTGCTACTTGGTAGACTTCGGCGAGGTTGCGGAGCGTTCGTTTCCTTGCATTGTTTGATGTGAACGTCTCGAAGACTGTTGATACCGTACTGGGGAGGTATTCTTCGGGTGCTGGAGTTAAAAGCTCCTCGCCGCTTCTGGCTACTTACCATAGTATCCAACATGCTCTGAGGCTGTGCGTTGGTGTGGCTTTCCCTGAATTATGAATTCTACAGGGTCCATTGAGCCATCCTTCCAATACGGTCCCGTACCCTGTAGAGGGGCTTTTGTTTTTTGATATTTGGCTCGGATGCCTGGCGATAATGCGCCCTTTTGTTTCGGACTCATGTTATATTCGGGGCCGGATTGTCCCAGAATTTATCTTCGGTTTTCCGAACGCTTTCAATCGCACAATACTTTTGTACTATGGATGTCAAGTCGGCGAATCGTGTAATTTCGCGGCGACTTATGGCGTTGAGGATTCCGATGTCCGTGCAGTTGTTAAGGAAGAGTAAAATTGCTTCTTTCTCACGTCAGTCCTTTATCCTGTTCATAACCAGGAGGAATCTGGCCTAGTAGTGGTGTACTGCTTCTCCGGACTCTTGCCGTATTAGGGATAAATCCCGTATAGTTGGGTGGGCGGGTGGAAATAAATCCGGAACCCTGCCCGATGTAAGATTCAGGGGCCGAGCAGTTTCCGAATTCGGAAGCTTGCTCTCTTGGATATTATCCAATGAATCGGGCCTGCTGCCTGACTTTAGGTTCAGGGTTCGGGCGACATCCTTCCCTCCGCGGGTTTCCGGCTTGGAGAGATCGGGAATCCGGACGCATCTGGTCCTTAGGGCAGGCGAAGATTCGCCGCATTGTTCTTCCACCACTTCGACGTGGTGGGTAACCTGGGGAGAGTCAATCTCTCTCTGATCAGGTTTAAGCCCAATCTGGTCGTAATCAGTAGCGACTCCCAGGGCTGCGATGCGATCCAAGAGTTCGTTCAGGGAGAAGAGCTCCATCGGATCTAACTGCTCGGCGAGCTCCGAGCTGATGCGAAGATTGCTTTCGATGGCCCGAGAGGTCATCGTTGGCGCCATGGCCGGACTGGCGGTCATCAAAAACTTGCCTAGCCGGAGAGTTTGGCCGACAGCCAAAGCTCCTTTAGCAACGACGCCGTCTTTAAAGACGGGGTGCGGCATCCTTCCTAATGGTGACGACACAGCGGAACTCTCAATGAAAGCACCAATGTCGGTGTCAAAACCGGCGGATCTCGGGTAGGGGGTCCCGAACTGTGTGTCTAGGCGGATGGTAACAGGAGACAAGGGACACGATGTTTTTACCCAGGTTCGGGCCCTCTCGATGGAGGTAAAACCCTACTCCTGCTTGATTAATATTGATGATATGGGTAGTACAAGAGTGGATCTACCACGAGATTGGAGTGGCTAAACCCTAGAGTCTAGCCTATGGTATGATTGTTGTTCGTCCTACGGACTAAAACTCTCCGGTTTATATAGACACCGGAGAGGGCTAGAGTTACACAGAGTCGGTTACAATGGGAGGAGATCTTCGTATCGTATCGCTAAGCTTGCCTTCTACGCCAAGGAAAGTCCCATCCGGACACGGGGCGGGGTCTTCAATCTTGTATCTTCGTAGTCCAGGAGTTCGGCCGAAGGTCATAGTTCGGCCATCCGGACACCCCCTAATCCAGGACTCCCTCAATAGGTAATACTAGAAGTGGTATAATTCTATAATCACCAGCCTGTGGGATAGCATTGGCTGATGTATGATAACTATGGAACAACGTTACCTAAAGAACAAGTATCTTAGCTGAACTATGGAACAGCGTGAACTCCTGAACAAGACCCGTAAGAGATCAGCATGAATATACAGTGAAATGTGATGATCTATTTTCCGTGCTTAGATGAATAACAAAGCCATAAATGTTGCACACAAGTAAGATGAGGGTACAACCTATCTGGCTGCCATCCATAGGAGTGAGCATAATGTGCTGACTTGTCGATGGCCCTGCAGTTGTTGTGGCTGTCCATGTCGGGCACGCACATACGATGCAGGGAACTGTTGAGTGGGGACTGTAGCTCCCTTCTGGTGTATGCTTCCCTTGTTGGTGCAGCTGTGGTGAGTCGAAAGACGGTGTGTCTGAAGATGCAGATAATGCATAATGTTAAGAACGACATATCTCTTTGACCTGAAGAAATACACTAAGAGATCAACAGCAAGGTACGAGAGTGGTCACACGTCTGTTGACTGAAGACTAAATTGGGGTCACACGATTTTATTTTATTTTGGTACTGTTCGATCTACGCCGGATGGCTTGATGGCCGTCTTGTGCCTCCCGACTGACACTGTTCGAAATATTCCCCGAAGAGCCAGCGACCAACGGTAGAGCAGCCTGCCTCCGCTGTCCGTGGCCCCGGCCAAAACCCCGTTCCCCGCCCCACCGCACTGCCGTGGTTGCACCGCCCCTGGGCCAATCCACAAAGACTCCCCATCATCCAGATCCGGCGACGGTAGTACCTTCAACCCACGCAACTCTAAAAGATAGCCATCTAAGCGCTGCTTCCGCGGAGAACTTGCAGCCCCACACCCTTACGTTAGACACCAGCCAACCGACAGCCTAGGAGCTCCGCCGCCTCAAGGGGTGCTGCTTCCCATTGGGAATCGATTGGCCCAGAATAAAAATTCAGACAACTGACACCTAAATAAAGTGATTTGAGATGGGGGTGCGACCTATTTGGCGGCATGCTAAAGTAGGCAAGTCCAGCTGTCGAGTCGGTGAGGCCGGCGCGGTTGCGGTGGCGACCGACGGCAGGGAAAGAGCGATGTCGCGACGGTTGATGGCTACGCGGAAGCAGCGCCATGACTCTGGACAGATCCAAAGTTGGAGCCGCTTCGGCGCCATGATCAATGGTGGGGGTGAGTCGGCTCCGGTACGGTTCACGCGACCGTCGTCGAGGCAGCACCAGCAGCACGGATTCAGAGGCACACGACCCAGTGCACGACGGCAATTGGACAGCGTCTCCAACATTAGGGAGGAGGGCGGCTGTGAAATTGGTGCGGTTGGGGCGCCATGGAGGTGGGGCTAAGGTTTTGCAGCTTGGGAGAAGGGAGCTTCCCGGGGAGAAGGTGA